>NC_061113.1:206049799-206116151 GCF_002878395.1 Capsicum annuum | reverse complement strand
ACTCCCCCAAGCAAACATATGGAACACTTGTGGGGTACATGCAACTCCCCCAAGTTAACTTGGTAAATGGATACGCGGTAATCCCTTTACCTTAAAAGATTAGATAAGGACAATACTTGTAAGTTGTAGTTGGTATGACGATACCACTATTAATAGCCTTGGTTAATAATAAATGGAATGATGGATTGATTGGTTGACAATGGTTTTAATTGGACAGTAATGGCGGGGTGTGATAGCTAATCATGAAGGTGGTAGTTCAATGAACGAACATGGAAACTCATGTTTGTCGATAAGAGGGGTTCTTCATGGTGATCATTTATGATACTATGAGGTACACGGGAATCTCTAAGTACACTGTATATATGTATCCTAGAGAACGGGGGGTACTAAGGAATCCCTTACTTTTATGGTATCTCCGGTTCGTATGGCTACACGCATCGAGGCCCGTCCAGGAGATTACACTGGACCCATATAATTCGTGGGTAGTTAAGGACGGTTAAGCTACGCGTACCCAGGTTAATGGTTTCAAATATATGCTAAACCCGATTCCTTTTCTCGGCATGATCATATATATTTATATGCATGATTTGTATGCATATGGATGGTTTACTTGGTTTTACTGGATGGAATTATTTTATTCTTATCCTGAGTTCATTCTAGCGTTCACTCGCTAACCCGTCTTCAGACGGCTATATCCCCACGCGATGCAGGAATCGGTCGTTCTTCTCCTTCTGCATAGTGATCAAATTTTAGGATCAGCTTTTGGATTGAAGTAGTAAGCTTCTATCTTTCCAAAAGGCTCCATTTCATGTTATGGACATTTTCATATACTTTGTTTATTTTATGGATATTGATTTTGGCTATGGTAGGGGGCATGTTCCAACTGGATATTGATTTTTTTTTGGTTAGAGGCTTTTTTGGGAACTGCTATGGGATGGAATAGGCGAAATCAGTATTGGTGTCAGTCTTAGTATTGGTATTAATATTGGGGCTGACTCCGATTAACTGTATTTTTTGTTGTTTCATCCTCTTTTATTTTCTGATTATATAATTATTATGGAACTCATATGGTCATAGTTTTGAATTATGATTAGGTTTGTATTGGTTATCGGTTGGATATCAAATGGTTGGACTTGTTTGGGTGGTCACAAATATAGACCTATCCCAGAGTCTTGGATTATGCAATAACGCTATCTTGTTATATGTTTAAAATTCATCCGACTCAAGATATGCATGGATCGATTGGATTAAGTAGTGGGGGTGATCTCCAATTCTAGTTGGGCTTGAGATTGGATAGGGTAGTGGGGGTGATCTCCAATTCTGGTTGGGCTTGAGATGCCATTACAACAAGATCCTAATTCAGATTTTGTCATAATATTCTTGAACCAAATGGGGAGAATAATTTTAAATCTAAAAAAAAAAATATTTGAAGTCACGCAAACTTTTATTAGAAATTTAGTTAGTCATATATAATATGTCATCTCATTTAATTGTGCATACTCACAATTGGAGCTCGAAGTTTATGATTTTTTTTAGATTAATATATACAATTTAAAGTAGTGACATTTTTTTTGAGAGTTAATACATAAAAATGACCCTAAACTTGACACCAAATATAACTTTGACCTTAAACTTTGACAGTGCACAAATATGACCTTTAACTATTCAAAACTGCACAAATATGACCTTCAATCCTACGTGAAAAAACGTGTGTTCAACACGCAAAACTGGGCGCGTCCAGCTTAAAATCTAAGGGCATAATACATAAATATGACCTTAAACTTTGATAGTGCACAAATATGACTTTTAACTATTCAAAACTGCACAAATATGACATTTAAATGACTCTTCACTATTATTTTTTCATTCGGCTCAAAGATGAAAATGACATCTAATTTCTTTTGTCATTGCGAAAAAAGAGCAATATTAAAGATTTATTAATTAGGCGGGTCAGCCTCATACGAAAAATCGAGCGGGTATGTATATATATTATAAAACAGAGGACGAATTTAAGTTATATAATATATCTAAATATTATTTATTTAAATATTAAATTAATGATGAAACTATACTAATAATAAGAAAAATTATAGTTTTAATAAAACGTTATTAAATTAATGTTATTAAGGATAGTAGTAGTAGTATATTAAACGTTATCAAATTAACATAATTAAAAGATGTTATTAAATTAACGTTATTAAATTAACGAGGAGCGAACCTACGTGGTTGCCATGAGGTTCACCCGAACCCCCTTGGTAAAAAAATTACGTTGAATATATATAAGATAGAAAATATATATTTATGCACGTATGTTAATGTTGAACCACATGAAACAAGACACTTAGATAGCCCAATGGTGTTATTTGCTCTTCTTGAGCGCTTCCTTCAGCCTACTATGCGGATTCGATCCCTACTAGTGGCTGTTTTTTTTTAATTAAAAAAAAGTTAGGTGCTGCTGCTATAGAAATAAATAAAATAATAATGATAATTTTTTAAAATTTAAAAAAAGTTAGATGCTGCTAATATAAAAATAAATAAAAAACTATAATAATAATAATAATAATAATAATAATAAAACGACTTCGTTTTAACACAAAAAGCAAAACTTTAATAGTGCACAAATATGACCTTTAACTATTCAAAACTGCACAAATATGACCTCTTTCCAAGTCAGCCCTTTTAACGACATGACACCGTGTGATTGAATTACCCTTTCACGTAGGCGCGAGTGAGACACATGAGATTACAAAATCGAAGGTCATACTTGTTCAAATTTTGAATAGTTAAAGGTCTTATTTGTACACTATCAAAGTTTAAGATCAAAGTTATAATTTGGTGTCAAATTTAGGATCATTTTTATGTATAACTCTTTTTTTTAACATATGAAAATTTGTACGCGTTTTTTTTAACACATGAAAATTTGTACTTGAATATTTGTTATTCAATTCAATGTTTGTTTCTAGTACTAGGGGGTAAGGGGCCCGTGCTACATGATGCATGTAAAGAAAAATTAAATGTAATGCACCAATGTGTAGTACAAACTATTTACTTCATAGTATTTATCACGGAGCCAAGTTTTACAAGAGGTTATATACGTTGTATGTACATAGATAACAAAAAAGTTGTGCAGCCTTGGTCTCAGATGAAACCTATTGTCATGGGCCTATTTTTAGCCGCGTGTGGACAGCTTAACACCCTCAATATCGATGCTAAACTCAGTCCTGACCAGCTCTTAAACAATCCCCAAGAACCTTTGAACATTCACACAAACACGTAAGGAAAAATAACAAGGGAAGACAATTGTTTTGGAAGGCCCGGGGAGCCAATTTTCTGATATATTTCTTGAGTAATACCAGTATATGGATGCTGCCCAAGAGGGATTTACAAGGTACATTTATAGTCCCTAAGCCAAAGGGCACAATAAATGCTAGAAAATGACTACACAAATGGTCCACAACAAGCTAGTCAAACTTTCTACATTTGGCAGCAACTAGTGAAAGGCCTTTGTCTGGCAACCTATTTTTCTGTTCAGCTGCTGGTCAAAGCTCCAAAGACAAGGTAAATGTTGACCCATGCTTATAATTTGACCTCCCAAAGATGCCTCCACGTTGGCATTGTCAATTGACGTTGCGGAAGCCTCATTGTGCACCCGAAATGCTCGGAATCATGCCCAAAACGTGAGGAATTTGATGGGTAGTGACGCGGGGAGTCACACTCTCCCCCACCTGATTTGGCGATGACCGCGGTGCCACATAGCTGCAAATATTTGTGGACTTGCTCCTTGAACTGCCACAAGTCCTCATATTTTTCCCATGATGCCTCCTCGGGCGATTGGCCCTTCCAATGGACTAAGAATTGGGCACTTGAATTGCCCCAACCTTTTCCTTGAACCAATTGATGATCAATTATGTCCTCAATTTGCTTATCCATGGCAGCGGACGTCATGAAGATTTGGGCCCGACTAGACTTACCCCGCTCCACGTCTTCTTTGTCTTCGAAATACGGTTTTAATTTGCTTGCATGGAAGATGAGATAAATCTTTAAATGCGATGGCATGTCCATCTTATATGAAATTTTGCCAACCTTGGCAACAATCTCAAATGGACCCGCAACCCGTCGAATCAAACTTTGATTGACACTTCTCAACGACTTGAATTGCCTCGGATTGAGCTTGACCATTACTTTGTCTCCAATCCGGTAATGGACTGGGCGACATTTACGATCAGCAAATTTCTTCATCTTACGGTCTGTTGTATCAAGATATGATCTCGCCATATCGACTTGTTCCTCCCAAGCCTTTGCCATATGATAAGCACCCGGATTCCTCATTCCGGCGTTAACCGGTAAGGATTGTGGAGTGTTTGGTTGCTGCCCCGTTGCAAGTTTGAATGGACTACGACCTGTTGCCTCACTCCATTGCAAATTGTACGAGAATTGGGCCGTGTCGAGCAACCTTGACCAGTCGTTTTGATTGGCACTAACAAAGTTCCTCAAGTAGCACTTGAGTAACCCATTTACTCACTCCGTTTGTCCGTCGGTTTGGGGATGGAAGCTGGTTGAAAAGTGCAGCTCCGACCCCAACAAACTGAATAACTCCTGCCAAAATGCTCCAGTGAATCGTGGGTCTCGATCACTAATGATATGCCTAGGCACGCCCCAAATTTTAACTACATCTTTGAGAAACAATCGGGCTGCCTCCTTGGCTTTGCAATTAGACGTGGCAGCTGAGAATGTTGCATATTTGGAGAAGCGATCAACGACAACCATGATTGTTCCGCAACCCTCCGAGTTAGGCAAACATGTGATAAAATCCATGGTGACACTATCCCATGGTTTCTCCGCGGTGGGCAGCGGCTCAAGTAATCCACCGGGCGCCTTGTGTTCCACCTTGTCTTGTTGGCAAACAAGGCAAGTGCGAACATATACTTCTATATTGTCCCTCATGCGAGGCCAATAATAAGCAGCTTCTAACAATGCCATGGTGCGTTTCTGTCCCGGATGACCAGCCCACGTTGTGTCATGGCCCTCCTTGATCAACAAGCGCCTAAAATTTTTCCATCTAGGCGCATACACTCGCCTTCCAGTGGTGTATAATAGTCCGTCCTCCTCCCAAAACTTTTGGGTCTTGCCTTTGCGCGCCAAATCAAGAAGTTGCTTGTCAACGGGATCATGTTCCATCCCTTTTTTGATGGTATTCAGCACACTACAGCTGGTAGTGCTCAAAAGTGTTGCCAAAACAGCCTTGCGACTTAATGCATCGGCTACGACGTTTGCTTTTCCTGGTTTATACTCCAATGAGTAATCAAACTCCGCCAAGAAATCTTGCCATTGAGCCTACTTCGGCGAGAGTTTCTTTTGTGATTGGAAGTAGCTGGTCGCTACGTTATCCGTTTTGACGAGGAAATAAGCTCCCAACAAATAATGACGCCATGTCCTTAGGCAATGGACAATGGCCGTCATCTCCCTTTCATGGACTGTATAACGCCGCTCCGCATCATTCAATTTTCTACTTTCAAATGCTATCGGATGGCCCTCTTGCATTAGAAAACCACCAATAGAAAAATCGGATGCATCCGTTTGCACCTCAAACAGCTTTGTGAAATCCGGTAAAGCCAAAACCAGTTCTTTGATGATGGCTGCCTTGAGGTTGTTGAATGCCCCTTGACACGAACTATTCCACTCCCAAACACGATTCTTCTTTAATAAATCAGTGAGCGGAGCAGCAATATCCGAGTATCCAAGAATAAATCTCCGGTAATAATTAGCAAGGCCAAGGAAGGACCTTAATTCGGGCACCTTCGTTGGAACCTCCCAATCCCGGATCGCCTCAACTTTGTCGCTATCCATCTGAATTTGCCCTTGGCTGATCGTATGGCCCAAGAATTGCACCTTTGGCTGTGCAAAAGTGCATTTCTCCCTTTTGACGCATAGCTCGTTTTCCCGTAGCACATTAAACACGATTTGAAGGTGTCTAACGTGCTCCTCCATTGAGCTACTATAAACAACAATGTCGTCCAGGTATATGACCACGAATTGATCAAAGTATGGCTGGAAAATCTTGTTCATTAGGGTGCAAAACGTGGCTGGTGCGTTGGTCAGTCCAAAAGGCATGACCAGCCACTCAAAGGACCCATAACGAGTCACACAAGTCGTCTTGGCTTCATCTCCTTCGGCTATGCGAACTTGATAATAGCCCTTCCTCAAATCCATCTTTGTGAACACTTTGGCTTGCCCCAAGCGATCAAACAAATCAGCTATCAAGGGAATGGGATATTTGTTTTTCACCGTGACGTTGTTAAGAGCACGGTAATCAATACACAACCTCAACGTCCCTTCCTTCTTCTTTTGAAATAAGACCGGAGCTCCAAAGAGTGCCTTAGATGGTCGGATGTAGCCTGATTCCAGCAACTCCTTGAGTTGTTTTCTAAGTTCTTCAAGCTCCGGAGGCGACATTCGATACGGGGTCATAGCTGGTGGCTTTGCCCTGGGAACCAACTCGATTTTGTGATCAACTTTCCTTTGTGAAGGTAACCGTTTGGGCAGCTCCTCCGGCATTACATCCTTGTTCTCTTCAAGAACACGTTAGACACATGAGGGCAATAATTCAACTTCTTGGCAGCCCACAATCTCCATCAATGTCGCAAGAAAGGTTGGTTCTCCTTTCTTGAAACCTTTAACAAGCTGCATTGCCGACAAACGTGTGCCACTTTGAGCGACACGAATAAGTGGAACAATGCAAGAACCACCCACATCACAAATGGCTAGCTGGTTGAGACGTGACGAAATAAACGCATTAATTTCATACCAAAAATCCAGCCCCAAAACAATATCAAAGACGTCCATCGGGACAACCGAAAAATCCGTTTCTCCCTTCCAACCTCCCAAGGTGAGACTCACCCGAGGAGCGAGGCCATTGACATTGGTAGGGAGACAATTAACAGTCTTTAACATCGAATCATTGGTCACGAATGCAAGGCCAAGTTTTTTGGCCTTTTCCTCCGTAACAAAGTTATGTGTTGCTCCGGTGTCCACCATAATGCGGAATGCTCGCCCATTCACCTCCCCATTAACAAATAATGACTCTCGAGCTCTAACGGTATGCTTCTTTGCAGTAAGAGCTCCAAGCGTCGTGTGGTTAAACAAAGCCATGTGGTTGAATAAACCCACGGCGTGTCCCTTTCCTTTCTCCGGGTTGGCAGCTTGTGCTTCTTGCTCCCCGGAACCCCCGGCTTGCGCACTAGCTTGATCCTTCCGTGTTGCTGCAATCATCGCTCCCAGCTTACTCAATGAAGGACAAGATCTCGCAAAGTGAGACGTGTCCCCGCAAAGGTAGCAGTCGCTATGCGGTTAGCTACACCTTTCTTCTTCTCCTTGTAGTTCTTGCGGAACGACGATGGCTGGTTGCGTTCGCCTTTGAACTCACGATTTTTGTTGGGAACAAACTTGTCTTTGCCCTTGTCCCCACGATCTCCCTTGGCAGCAACGGGCTTATTCCGACTATCCTTTGCCTTGGCATAATCGGCATGAAAATTAGTCAAGGATTCCGCCACTTTAATGGCTTCATCCACGGTCTTGACATTACGCCTCCTCAACTCTTGTTTGGCCCAATTTTGGAGGCCATCAAGGAATAAGAATAGCAAATTCTCACTGCTGAAACTCGTCACAAGAAGTGAAAGCTTCGTAAACTCCCTCACATAGTTATGAATGGAAGAAGTTTGCTTAAGTTCCCTTAACTTCCGTCGGGCTTCATCTACAACCTTTTGAGGGTAAAATTGCTCCTTCAACTCATCCTTAAACTAATCCCAATCAGCTATGGTGCAAAGACCCCTCTCCATGTCCACTTTTTTCCTACGCCACCACAACATTGCGACGTCAATAAGTACATGGTTGCAATCTGGATCCTTGCTGCCCCGTCAACAATCTTGACGTGCTTAAAATACAACTCCAATTGCTATATGAAATTCTCTACGTCTTGAGCGTTCCTCTCACCCTTAAACAAGTTGGGTTTAGGAGCCTCAATACGAGCATCATGATAAGCCACGGAACCATGATTTCCACCAACACGGGTTGCTTCCAGTTGTTGCTTCAAATCAGCAACTTCTTCCTGCAAAGCAGACTGCCCCAACATCACCTCGAACAGTTTTGACCCAAACTCCTTGTGTAGCGCTGATAATGCTTCCGTAAGCTTGAGTTCCAAGCTGGTCGGCCCCTCCTTGTGCTCTTCATTTTGCTCGGACAAGTCGGCCTTGACTTCGTCCAGCCCTTCAAGAGCAGCCGCCTCAAGGGTACCAACGTTGGACTCAAGGGTCTTGAAGCGATGGCCCAAAACCGCTAAGCCAGCCTCTGTGCTAACGATTCTCTCATCAAGCGAGCCAGATGCGGAACCTTCACCATCTTCCACGTTTGTAACAGCCTCACTAACAGGAATTTGAGCCTCATCCTTGTTCTACTCTTGTCACATTTCTTGGTCTTGGATTTGCCCAAATTATCTCCACCATGAACCTCCTCGTCGCCGTCGTATGCCATGTTCAAAGTGCTGCTTTGATACCACTTGTCACGGGCCTATTTTTAGCCGCGTGTGGACAACTTAACACCCTCAATATCAATGCTAAACTCAGTCCTGACCAGCTCTAAAACAATCTCCAAAAATCTTTGAACATTCACACAAACACGTAAGGAAAAATAACAAAGGAAGACAATCGTTTTGGGAGGCCCGAAGAGCCAATTTTCTGATATATTTCTTGAGTAATACCAGTATATGGATGCTGCCCAAGAGGGCTTTACAAGATATATTTCTAGTCCCTAAGTCAAAGGGCACAATAAATGCTAGAAAATGACTACACAAATGATCCACAACAAGCTAGTCAAACTTCCATGCAATCCAAGCAACTAGTGAAAGGCCTTTGTCTGGCAACCTATTTTTCTGTTCAGCTGCTGATCAAGGTTCAAAGACAAGGTAAATGTTGACCCATGCTTGTAATTTGACCTCCCAAAGATGCCTCCACGTTGGCATTGTCAATTGACATTGCGGAAGCCTCATTGAGCTCGAAAATACACCCGAAATGCTTGGAATCATGCTCAAAACATGAGGAATTTAATGGGTAGTGACGCGGGGCGTCACACTTGGTCTCAGATGAAACCTGTTGCATAATAAAATTGAGAAAGGTCAGCACTTTCATGAGCACTTTGTACGTGAAAGTGAAAAGCTTAACAGGAATGTCCAGCGACAGTAAATTTGTAAACAAGGGCAGTTGTTTCAGAAAATGTAATGTTATTTTTTGGTTGAAGTTTTTCTGTGGAAGTTGGAACATTTCCAGTATTGGCAAAGAAACAAACCGAGTCATGTTGCATCAGTGTTGAACTTCCTTTTTTTGTGAATGTGACAGAATAAGAGAATTTTTAGTTATGTTTGTAATCAGTGACTTGATAACAGGACAGGTCTGGAACAAATCAAGCCAATTCTTTATGCTGCATAATTCTTACAGTTATTACAAATCAAATTAGTTTTCTTAGGATCATAACCACTCTTCTGTCCCTTGTAGTCACTATATTTTCTCCCTCCTAGCTGATTAGAAACAAAAAACAAGCAGAATTATCAGGATAAGCTGGTGCAATGTGGATCTGTCTTTTTTTTCATCTTGTATCACAAGTGAATAAGCCTGTTAAATAATAGGTAAAGGAGAAGACAAAAGAATATGCCCCTAAATCGTATGAAAGCACTATTCAACCCCATTAATAATTGTAACCACCTCTCAGTTTGATGTCCTGCTATTTTGAGCGAATAGGGAATATCCTACATCCCTATCAGTCTGCATGATGTTATATGTGCGAACAAAAGTCCTGAAATTAAAGGCTCAAATGGAAAAAATGGTACTCCGTACTTCAGGAAATCCAAACAGCAGTAACCCAAACGTTAGTTTTTTTTTTAGGAATTCGCAGAATTGGTGAACCACTTACCTACTAAGATAGCAAGACCTGAACTTTGTCACAGCTTCCCACTTCCAAGCTTTACTGCTTAAGTCAAACAAAATTATAACAACGGAAAATTTAAATCTTAGTGGAATTTTCAAGATCAATTGAAGTAAAGGTTTAAAAAATGCAGATACAATATAGGGAAGAAATGAAAATCACTGGAGTTCTCTACTATTTTTACTTTTAGTATTAGAGGGGCTGGTTTCTGGTTCTATATTTGATGCCTTTAAGTTTCAGTACTCCATTTAGTATCAACAGGTTTCATCATGTACCCTTGTAATGTGATGCTGCAAGTTGGAACAGTTTGTTTAGCATTTATGTTGTAAAGTTCAAACTGCAAGCACAAATTGTCAAGGGCATAGGAGGCTGTCACACAAAAAGCTGAATACAAGACAATCCCAGAATATTGTAACCATTGCAAAATGCAGGGACAAAGAAGGGTGAGGAGAAGATAATCAGTATATACAACAGCAGCAAAGATGAATGACAAGATGCGAAACCAAATCCTCAAAGAACTCTCTAGCCTTAGCAGAAGTTGGTCATGGCAATTATCTTGAAAACCCAATTTTTTTATTTATTGTGTTAATCTTTTCTTGTTTATTTTCAAGTGGGTTATCAGCAAATGTATAACTGAAAAAGTCTCAAATCCATAAGGTAGCAAGAGAAAAGAGGAAAGAAATAAAACATGTAGTTGCGGTTGGGGAGTCAATGTAGGAAGAGAAAAGAGGAAAGAAATAAAACATGTTGGTACAGTTGGGAGTGAATTAAGTGGAAAGATGGTCCAATGGTGTTCATATCGCCCTAGGTTTTCCTTATTTTCACTTTTCATCTCACAGAGAAAAGATAGAGAAAGGGAGAGCCATAACAGCTTCCGTGCCTAGTGCTAACGCCTTGAATATGTTTGTTTCTCCACCTGAAACCAGAGGAGATTTAAGGACGACTGAGGAATATAAGCAAGTCAATATACATACTAAAACTTAAATATTTAGGACCTAAATAACATAGTTGAACTTTCAGCTGAAAAGAATTTAAAAAAGTGAAAATAAAGTTGTATTTCAGATTTTATTTCTTAGTCATATACAAACAAATACAATGAATCTAAAGATGATATCCTATGAACTTACCAGCAATCCGTACAGGACATCAAACATGCAACGAAAAGAAATCACCTCTTTAAGAACAGATATAGTAGTTGGAGTGTAATCTAGCTGGACTAGCTATATGGTTAGAGACAGTAATTCCTGCAACTATATCCTTACAAAAGTTTATAAGGAACATTTTAAGCTACCCCCTCCCGTCCCAAAATACTTGTCACGTTGAACTTCTGGAGAGTCAATTTAATTAATCTTTTGAGTTAAATTGGTTTAGATATTCGAAAACTATTTGAAAAGTACTACAAGTTGTAATTATTTTTACATCAATACAGCATATAACATAGAAAGTTGCATTCGTCAAAAAAAAAAGACATGAACACGTGATAGAGCCAAGTGAAGAGCAATTGTAAATACAACGCCCTATAATTGAAATTAAGCGGGCATGTATCATCAATTCAAAGTTTTCTTATATTTATTTCGCAGCAGTATGACATAAGTCGCCAAATATAAGCACAGTACACAATTAAATATAAAGTGTAATATTTATTTTTACACAATTAAATATAAAGTGTAATATTTATTTTTCCTCGGTATGACGTAAGAGTAGGCGCAATTAGAATATAAGGCAGTAAAATATAAGCCAGTACACAGTTAAATATAAATTTGGTAACGAAAGTAATTCTAAAATATAAATTTGATAATGGGAATAATACCTGGTACGCAAAACACCGCACAACACCACAAGTAAAGAGCTAGCGCAGTCAAACTACAACCATAAACAGGGGAACACAAATTAAAATCGACAATGTATGGAGCTGGGATAGATGTGGAAAATTTAAATACAGCTTTACCTATCTGCATTTAACAACAGCTAAACCACAAAAGGCAAACTGTAACAGTAGCTAGTCTTGTGAAAATTAGCCGAAACAGGCACAAACAAATGTAAATGCAACTGCCATAAACCTCAGAATATGAGATGCGAAATTGTTGCAGCAAATGTTGGTTAAATAGTTTTGTAAATTGTAGCACACAGGCAAAACGAAACGTGTTCTCCAGACACATATATTCAAACAAAGAGCCCAAGCACTTTGATGCGACCTCTTCTTTCCCTCTTTATTAGTTGTGAGAAAGGGAAAAGAAATATTCAATTTTCACAAAAGTGATCCGAAGCAGTATGGAGCTGGGATAGATGTGGAAAATTTAAATACAGCTTTACTTATCTGCATATAACAACAGCTAAACCACAAAAGGCAAACTGTAACAGTAGCTGGTCTTGTGAAAATTAGCCGAAACAGGAACAAACAAATGTAAATGCAACTGCCATAAACCTCAGAAAAGGAGATGCGAAATTGTTGCAGCGAATGTGGGTTAAATAGTTTTGTAAATAGTAGCACAAAGGCAAAACGAAACGCGTTCTCCACACACACATATTCAAACAAAGAGCCCAAGCATTTTGGTGCGACCTCTTTTTTCCCTCTTTATTAGTTGTGAGAAAGGGAAAAAAAAATATTCAAATTTCACAAAGGCGATCCAAAGCAGGAAGACATGAACATGTGGTAGAGCCAAGTGGGGAGCAATTCTAAATACAACATCCTATAATTGAAATTAAAGCAGGCATGTATCATCAATTCAAAGTTTTCTCACATATACAGAAAACACTGAGTTGTCTGGAGACATGACGCAATTCAAGCAGAGGTGGACTAATTCTTTTCTAACGCAACACAGCGTCCATTCCTTTTCCACAACTTTTATATTAAATCATTTAAGTTTGGCAGAGAAAAGTTTAGGTTTGAGCAGCAATGGCATTTTCAAATGAATAAACACCAAGGCACAACTTCACTTCCAATATCTGCGTTTATGATTTGTGTCATTTCTAAGTGAGTGCAGGTCTAGTTCCACAATTATCTGCTTATAGTATTAACCACAAACCTCAACCACCAAAATTTAACAGTGTGAATGAAAATAGGAAACAAATAACAAAAGAGTTAAGCATTTAATTCCTAAGCTTCTCGATTCTCCAAAAAGTACACGCGCACTTGTGCCGAATCCTATGAAAACGTGCCGAATCCTATGAAAATGCACTACTTTTTAAAGGATCCAACACGTACCCGGTGACATAATTTAAGAGCCGGAGCACCAACAAAGAAACACCAAATCTTCGAAACACTGGTAAACCGCACACCTTACAAAGTTACTTTGTCATACAAATTTGGAAATGCTTTTGGCTCAAAATATAGGAGAAATATATAATTACTTAATTATGCTACCTGTTTGTTCGGTAACAGAAGCCTCAAAATTTAGCCGTAAAAGCTAAGCAACACTCGGAAAGCAAAATCCACCATCAAAATTCGGCACAAAGATAAGAAAAAGGGAGAGAATGACATGTATTGGACATCACACGCGTAATAAACTTATATCAACTCAGCACACCAAACGAAATGACAAAATTACACCAAACAGTTAGTTTTTTTTTTTCAGTACAAACGCCAATTTCACCAGCGCGGGAAAACTACCTAAATCGGAGAGCACAAATCAAAATTCCCACACAGTTGAAATTTTGTACAACAGAAACGACAATTTCACTAACGCAGGGAAAATTCAGTTCCTTATTCCTAAAATAAGATCTCAAAAACTCCAAAAACCAGAAGAGAAGGCTCGAACACTAACCCTAATTTCGCTAACTCAGTACGCAAGCCGGTAAGAACAACTTCAAATTTGGCGACAAACAATTCAAAATTCCCTAACCAATCAAATTTGTCACAGCAGAAACAGTAATTTCACTGACACTGGAAAACCCCAATTTCTCAAATCTTTAATCTTTAAAACAAGCTTCATTACAACAGCCGAAATCTACATACTGAAGAAGTCAAAAAGAAGAATAAAACTTGCGTAGTCGAAAAGTGGGTGGAAAACCCTAATTTCTCAAATCCTTAAAACAAACAATCTTCGTCACAACAGCCGAAATCTGCATACTGTAGAAGTCCAAAAGAAGAATAAAACTTGCCTAATCGAAAAGTGGGTGGAAATCCCCAATTTGTCAAATCCTTAAAACAAACAATCTTTGTCACAGAAGACGGAATCTGCAATTAAAAAGTCACAAAGCAGAACAAAACTTGCGTAGTTGAAAAGTGAAGCAGGTGGGATACCCGGCAGAAAGCAAGCAGAGGCGGAAGCTCGTCACCCCAACACTGAAAATGGCGAAATTACCCTCAGGCAAATTTAATTTGACTGCAAACAGCCATGTTGGTTAACATGCCGTTTGCGCGGTTCTTCAAATTTTATTGGTTAACAATACTCTATTAGCTCCAACACGTTTTTTTTAATTAGTTTCACAAAGAGTAATCCAACGCTCTTTGTTTAATTAGTTTCACAAATAGTTATTTGGAGGGAATAATAGTATTAATTATAACTATATATACTTATTAACTTTACATATAGTCATTTAGTCACAAATATATTTTTGATAAAATTAACAAATAACAATAATAATAACATGATAAAATTTTGTTGTCATTCATATGCATGATGGACTCTATACATAATCGAGGCTTAAGGATATGAAACACAATTTCATAGCATTCACTACACGTCACTCAAGTAAAATAAAATTCTTTTGCTATCTGCTTTCTTGCAAGACTTTTATGTAAATGTTTCCAACACAATAACTCTTAGATGGATAGCATTTATCATCCTCTTCCTCATTTTTTTAAGTTTTAAGTACTATAAACTGATATTTTTAATATTCTAGTTTAGATATATTTTTTTTCCAATAATAAAAAATTATAAATTTAATTAAATGAATTTGTCAAGTTTTAAATTTTACTATCTGTATATGTGAAAAGTAAATGTGAACAATTGATATTTGAAGTGTATTTTGACAAATAATAGGTGATAGTTCTAATATAGAACTCACACATCTCAAAATACTTTAAGTGTATTTTTAATCCTTTGCTCAAATAAAACAAATACTACATCTCTCACCATTTAAAATTTCTATTTTTTTTATACCCAAGAGGCTAATACCTTGGAAAGAAAAAATTGTGCATGATATAAAATGAAAGGGAAAAATTGATTAAAATTTCAAATTGTATGGTTTAATAGAATAATAAAATTGTTCGGTGCAAACAAGTGGCCCAATTCTCATATCTTACACGCATCAAACTTTTCATTTTGCATAAACTGAAAATCTTCTCGATTTAACTATCCAAAAAATCATACGTATAGTCATAACTATAGAATTAGGAAAGCAAGTCTCTAAAAAATGCTTAAACTAATCAATATAGAGAGAAGAGTTTTAGTCAATCCTATGTGGCATGCGAGGCCTCCAAATCATTTTTTTTTGTGTGTGTGTGATTTTTTTGGCCATTTTTAAATTTTAAAAGATTAAAAATTCACATTAAAATTATACACAACATTAGAGATAGTCATATTAATTAATTTTCATCATCAATGTTATTAAAAAAAAAAATTTATTTATGTGTTATGATAATTTCTCCTAACATTTGAAACTTGAAGAAAGTGAAAAGTCCATTACATTATCTCATAATAATGTTTAGATAGAGCAGTTACAAAGAGACTGTTAAGCTTTCTTTTCATCTCTTTTTATGTAGAAAGTTGGTTCTTAAATTTTGGAGGAGATTTCTTTTGCTTAGTGATTGCTAATTGTTTATATGAATGCCCTCTTCAATTTTTTTTTTATGATATTTATCACTTGTCAAACAATTGCAAGAGGCTCGCTGTTAACTAATTTCTCCGCCATGAAACTCGAATTGCACATACGGTTCAATGAAAGAAAGGTAATTATCCATCTTTTTCACGTGTTATTACTCGTGGCAAGTTTAATTAAAAATAAACGTAGACCTTTTTGACTGAATACCACAAATAAGAAATTAATTTTAATCATCTAATTCATGTGAAAGTACCCATCATACAGTTAACCAGTTATGTAATTCAATTGTTATGTGGTTGTTTTCCCCTTCTAATTCCCCTATTTAATCAACAAATTGCAAAGTTCGTTTAGTTTTATTTTTGTTTGTACGTTAGAGACTTGCTATTATAGTTACTTATATTTTTCATGCATTTATTTGAAAAGTACTATTGTTTCTTTGTTGTATACCATAGCTTACCTTATTCGGACACAACCATGCTCAATATTTTTATTTAACATAACAACAGGTATTTTTGTTTGTACGTTAGAGACTTGCTATTGTAGCTACTTATATTTCTCATGCATTTATTTGAAAAGTACTATTATTTCTTTGTTGTAAATTTAGACACAACCATGCTCAATATTTTATTTAACATAACAACAGGTAGTGGATATAACACATTTGCAGTCTTCTGTGGATGGACGAAGTACTTGATCAGACAAAAGAACGATTGATTAGATAGGAGTTGAAAATTTATTTTCTGATGAATGTTGATGAATTTTTTATTGTTAAGGCATCATGAAAATTATAAGGGGAAATTGTTCATTTGAAATTATCTTTGTATTTGTATGTATAATATTATACCGTATTATAAGTGAGAAATTATTTGTTAATTCATTTGAATAACAGAATTTAGAGGTATCATAATTTCAGTGAATGAATATGTGCCTTTTTGTTTTGTTATTGTGGTATTAAAATTTCAGTTTTAAAATTTCAGTCTCATTCAACATTTTTTATATTTATTTCTTTAGTTATTATCCTGTATGAATTTTAGAGACTACAAGAATAAAAACTTTAAAGTACGATATTTAACTAAATACTTAAGTGGACTGCCTAAAGTGAAATATTTGATTGGGTAGTGCAAGTTGACATTACATTTCATTTGATTTGATAAAGTATTTTTTAAATATAAACAAATCATCCTATTTGTGCACTATTTGCAGGTTTTGTAATATATATATATATATATATATATATATATATATTCCTAAATGTAATTTCGTTAAAAAAAAATTTACATGTAGTTTGTTTAATGAATAAAATTTAAATGGTAAAATTAATATTTTGATCTCAATATTTTCTATTTATAATTTTAATCTTTTTAAATGTGCAAATCTCTCTCTCTATATATATATGCGGTTACTGATTCTCATTTATCTTTTTTTTTGTTTTTTTTTTAGCCTTTTTTTATTTTAGTTATTTTATTAAATATTAATTAAACATAATTCCACGATTAATGGAAAAGACGTTGCCAATAATGGCTATTATTGGCATTAAAGTTCAAAACGTCTACTACACTATTACCATTATTTAGCTTTTTCAACTATTAATATATGATGAATGAGTATACATATGCTTTCCTCTTTATGGTTGTTGTTTTTATATTGAAAAGACACTTTTATTGACCTTAATTGAGGTCAATCAACATTCTCCATTATGATCCTTGAATTATGATAATAATAGTGGCTTAATTCTTCAATTTATGGTTATTTGTTTCTCTCTCTATAATGCTTAAGCCTAATCTCTTTGAATTGCATATTTTGTCAAAATATAGGTTAATTTTAAAATTAATATCAATCTTTACTCTTCATTTCTCAAATCTTGTGCGTAGCATTAACTTTTAGTGCATCAAACTCTATTTTTAATGTTTTACTTGTATAAATTATTAATTGTACAGTACCAATTGACATTATTTTTATAAACGAGAATGTACCCTCTTGATCATTCTTCAATCCCAATATTTAGCCAAAAAATAGCTTATAAATTTGATTAATAATTTTATAAAATAACTGCACGAAGCGCGGTTAAATTTACTAGTTATAAATTGTATGGGTCTCAAACATTACTACATAATAAAAAAAGTTAGCATTTAAAAAGTCTTAAATTTAACTCTAGGAACCTTTGAATCTGATGATATATCAACTTCTGAATATCCCAAAAATTATATGTAGACCACCTTGTTATCTTACCAAATCAAATCTGGATATACATCTACAAATCATAAAAATTAAAAAGCAAGAATATATCAATAAAAATTATCTAAGAAATGAAAAAGAACGAATATTTAGAATAACATCATATGATGGTTAACCAACAACCAAAAAAGGGAAAGAAAAGAAGAATTCACCTCACTGTTGGGCAATAAAATTTTTGAGATCGAAAAATAAATAATCGAGACAAGAAAATATTGTAACAATCGTTTTATTAATTTCAATGCGAGTGTTACAATCTCTATGAATCCTCTGATTCGTCTTTACAAATATAAATTCAAGGGCTTCGAGCTTGATCTTGAATTTGAACTTGATTTCTTGATTTGAGGGACTTGATCTTGACTTGTGCTTGAATTCAAGGGCTTTTAAGTTTGTTCTTGAATATTGCGGTCTTGATCTTGAATCTTGATGAACTTGATTTGAATGCTTGAGCATTTTAGAGAAATTGTGGAGTTTGATCCACGAGCTTTCTCTTGCTACTTGTTAGAGTTCTATGGGTCCTTTTTTCTGAATTATGAGGCCCCAATTTATAGTTGTAGGAAAGGAAGAGTCATGATGAATATGGACTTTCTTTGACCGATCAAATTTAAGTGATGTGGCGCTTTTTATGGGTTTTTATTTCATGGGCTTGCTGCATCAGTTTGACATGTGACACGGTCCTATTGGCTCCTTCACTTGATTTGGCATGCCACGTCATTTGACATGTAGCGCTTATTTGGGCCTCTAGAATATGACAATATTTTAGGCTTAATAAAGTGGGCTCATCATTTGTAGCCCAAATTAATGGACTAATCCAATAAATATTGGGCCTTATTTAAATCCATACCTATTTGGACTTAAATAATTAATTCAATTATATTAATCCGTAATATTTATTCGGGACTAATATATTTTGAATTTAATATAATCTGAATTTTGTACGGATTTAAATTTAATAAAATTGCATCTCCCACAAATGCCCCCTACTTCAAGACTTGTCGAGACATTTAATATTTTGGAGACTAGCCTTGAAGTATGATTATTTAAACATGTTTTCTTTGTGCTTCAACGATTTTCCATACATAAGAATACCTCAATCAAAAACTTTAAAGCCAAACCATATTAACATTGACTCTCAAAGCTCTCTTATTTTTTTTTTCACGAATCTCTATACTTAAGACCCATTGGTGAGGCATGATATCCAGTTTCAAACAGTTTTGGAAGACTTTTTCATTGCCTTACTTAATCAGGAATAAAACTCTTCCGATTTAAACTTAGATTGGAGAAGGAAACAACCTTCAATTTGACTTTGTGTGGGAGAAGGAAACAACCTCCAATTTGATTTTGTATGGAAAAAGGAAATCAACCTCAAATTTGAATTTGTGTGGGAGAAGAAAATCACCTCCAATTTGAATTTGTATGGGAAAAGGAAATAATCTCCAATTTGAATTTGGAGATGGAAGCTATCCCAATCTGAATTTATATTGGAGAAAGAAACAATCTCCAATTTGAAGTTGGAGATGAAAGTTATTCCAATCTGAATTTATATTGGAGAACAAAACATCCATCCTACAACTCTATAAAAGGAGGTAGTTTTTCCACTTTTTTAATATCAATTTTGGGGTTTTGAAGTCATCAACAATATTGAGGTAATTTCTTTCCCTCTTACTTTTCTCTTATTTTCGTCACTTTTTTTTAGCACAACATGTTAGTGGTAGAAAATTCATATCTAATTGTAGAAATATCAAAATTATGAACCGATTGATATTCCAAAAACTAGACTTCGATATCTATAATATATCCAAAATTCAGATTTAAATTCCTTCAATATAAATCTCGATAATTGTTTTTAATTTATCCCTGAATTTTATCATGCTGAAAATTCAGATTTGCGCATCTTTACTTAAACTTTTGTATCTTGAAGTAGGAAGGATGAAATCACAAGCCGCTTGATTCTTGTGAAACTAGATACAAATATCTATAACATATCCAAAATTTATAATTTAATACACTCGAGATATTTTCAGTTGTTATCCCGAATTCAACATTGAGTTTTGATGCATCAACAATTTCAAATTTATGCGATATCGCCAAAATAATTATATCTCAATGTGAGAGTATCAAAATTATGATCCGCTTGATCCTACAGATGTAGGAAACATGCATGTATAACATATCCAAAATTTGGATTTTATCATTTTTTGGATTGTTCCAGATGATTTTTCGAAGTCGATCTTATATGCTATCTGACAGAGGATTCCTGATTTGCATTGCTTCCCCAAATAATTTATTTATTGATGTGGGACCATCACCACCAAAGGGCGATTTGATTGCCTCAAACTAGATTTTGAGGGTTTTATTCTCATTAAGGCATCTTGTCTCAATCCAAGTTGGTGATATACAATTTTCAAGATCGCAACGCTCTGACAAGTGATATCCTTTCTATTTGTGTTTTTACTTTCTTCTTGTTTCCTCCTTTTTTTTTTCAGGGTTGAAACAAATATGCAATATGCAACCATTGGCCGGCTTAAGGTGATAAGATTTTAACTTTGCCTTTGTCATATTAAGACCGAAAGACTTACGCATAATTGACCGGCTTAAGGTGGTAAGAGTTTAATTTCGCCTCTGTCACCTTAAGATTGAAAGACTTACGCATAATTGGTCGGATTAAGGTGGTAAGAGTTTAACTTCGCCTCTGTCACCTTAAGATCGAAAGACTTTGCTTGAAGACGGCATGGTTTTCTTTAAGTATGGGCCCTTTCACCGATGCATTTATGCGATGATCTTCTCTAAGTATGGGATCTTTCATCGATGCACTTATGGAATGTTATTCTTTAAGTATGGGCCCTTTCACTTGATGCACTTATGCAATGGTATTCTTTAAGTATGGGCCCTTTCCAATGGTTAGCTTAAGGTGCAAAAGGACAATTTTTTTCCACCTTAAGATATGAAAATTTTGATATCCTTTCAAGGATAAACCCGCGAGAGGCCGGCTTAAGGTGCAAAGGGACAAATTTTGTCCACCTTAAGGCATGAAAATTTTTATATCCTTTTAAGGATAAACACGTAAGAGGCCATCTTAAGGTGCAAAGGGACAAATTTCGTCCACCTTAAGACATGGAAATTTTTATATCCTTTTAAGGATAAACCCGTAAGAGGTCAGCTTAAGGTACAAAGGGACAAATCTTATCCACCTTAAGGCATGAAAATTTTAATATCCTTTAAGGATAAACTCATTAGAGGCCCGCTTAAGGTGAAAATGAACAAATCTTGTCCACCTTAAGGCATGTAAATTTTGAGATCCTTTTAGTTGTAGGCTTGGAGAACTTTGGCATTCCAAATCCTATTGAAGGAACTCTCCTTCTTTTCAACGGGTTGCCCCCATTGAGTCATAAATATTTAGAGTAAGTCCAAAATTTAATTAGAATAGTTTCATACTTGGTATCCATATGGTAGATACTGTATGAACTTTTTTTTTTACACTCGTGCAACTGTACTCAGAATGAAATTTCAAGCGCCTACATACCTCAGTAAAGAGGATCAAGTCACAACGTAGTTTTGGGTGAGTGTTTTTTTTTCTTGTGTCCTAACTTTTGCCTAGGTCACCTCTTTCGAGGTTTTCAACTTAGCGGACTTTCATTTTCTTTTTGAGCCATACACAGTTTACACTCTGCGGGCCAATAATGGACATGCAGTTTATACTCGTGCCTTAAGGAGTGTACATGCAGTTTATACTCGTGCCTTAAAGAGTGTACATGCAGTTTATACTCGTGCCTTAAGGAGTACATGTAGTTTAAACTCGTGCCATAAGGAGTGTACATGCAGTTTATACTCGTGTCTTAAGGAGTGTACATGTAGTTTATACTCGTGTCTTAAGGAGTGTACATGCAGTTTATACTCATGCCATAAGGAGTGTTATCTTCCTTTAAGGATAGTACTTCTTCAAGAACTTGACATTGATGGGGCCAATCCTCACGCCATCTGCATCGACAAGTTTGTAAGCACCATTTGAATATGCCTCTTGTACGATATATGGTCCATCCCACTTTGGGTGAATTTTCCCCCAGACTTATGAGAAGTAATAATAGGTTTTCTTACTACAAGGACTTGATCTTCAACTTGGAAGCACCTTAAAAGAACCCTTTTATTGAAAGAACGAGATAGCTGGGCTTGATAACATTCAAGATTTTATTGAGCCTCCAGCCTCTTCTCGTCAAGAACTTCTAACTCTGCAAGACGCAACTTAGATTTTCTTCATCAGTGAGCCCTTCTAGAATGGCCAGTCTCAAAGAAGGTATTTGACGCTTTAGTAGTAGAACTACTTCAAATCCAAAAGCAAGTGAGTATGGGATTGCTTGCGTCGATGTATGGTAAGTTGTCCTATACGCCCACAAAGCTTCTTCTATCCGCTCATGCCAGTCTCGTTTGGATTTGGAGATGACTTTCTTTAACAAGTTGCATAAAGTTTTATTGAATGCTTCGGCTAGACCATTGGCGACAGCTTGGTACATAGAAGATTTGCGTTGCTTGAAACCAAAGAGGTCACAGATCTTGTTCATTATCTTGTTATCAAATGGCTGTCCATTGTTAATTATTATGTACTGAGGGATTCCAAAGCGGTAGACGATATTCACTCTAATGAAGTTTGCAATATTTTCTTTCTTTACTTCCTTGAGAGCAACAACTTCAGCCCATTTTGAGAAGTAATCTATCGCGGCCAAGATGTATAGGTGTCCACCAGAAGACTTTGGTAGTGGACCAAAAACATCTATTCCCCAAGCATTGAATGGCCAATACGCTACAGTTGGATGTAGCACCTCTGGAGATTGATGTATGAAATTTGCATGGAATTGGCAAGCTTTGCATCTTTTAGCATAGTCCAGGCAATCTTTCACCATCGTTGGCCAATAATATCCCATCCTTTTAATGTGAAAATGGAGCTTCGGTCCAGACTGATGTGATCCACAAACTCCCGAGTGCGTTTCTTACAAAGCTTGAATTGCTTCTTCCTCTCCCAAACACCATAATAGTACTCCTTCAAATGATCTTCTGTACAATATGTCTTTGTAGTAAAGAAAGCAACGTGCACGACGACGAATGTCAGTCTTTCTTCTTGGATCTTCTGAAAGTATCCAATAACATAAGTAATCAATAACAAGTTGTCGCCAATCTTCTTTTACAGCTTCAGACACGGCAACGAGGTATTCAACCTTGTTTTCTACATCATCATCTGACGGCGGTACTACCCATTCTTGGCGGATAGTAACTCTCGTCTGATTTGGAAGAGTTAAGGTTGAGGCCAAAGCAGCTAAGGTATCAGCTTGCTTATTTTCTCTCCTTGGCACATGTTGGAGGGTTACTCCTCCAAGCCACCCCATCAACTTCTGTGGATACTCATGATATGGTCGTAGCTCAGACTTTCTGAGTTCATAGCTTCTCAAAAGTTGCTTGATCACCAATTGGGAGTCACCAAAGACTTGTAATTACAGTTGTTTCATGTCAACTGCCATCTCAAGTCCAAGTATTAAAGCTTGATATTCAACAACATTATTAGAGCAAAGATTTGTTAAGGTAAAAGAGTATGGGATGACCTCTCCTTGTGGAGTGACGAACACCACATCGGCACCATCTCCATCTCGATGTACAGCACCATCAAAGTACATCTTCCATGGGGATCTAACTTCAACAGCCATTGCATCTTCATCAGAGAGTTCATCGCTCAGCTTCCAGTCATCAAGTATCGGGTGATCTACCAAGAAGTCAGCCAATACTTGTCCTTTTACAGCCTTTTGGGGAACGTACACAATCTCAAATTGTTGAAATTAAAGGTACCACCTTGCAAGTGGGTCACTTAGGACTGGTTTTGACATCACAAAATTGATGGGATTTGCCCTAGACACGAGACGGACAACATGAGCTTGAAAATAGTGTTTCATCATTTAGATAGAGAAAGCCAATGCCAAACATAACTTTTTAATTGGAGAATACTTCAGCTCATTTGGTGTCATTATTCTGCTCAGATAGTAAAGTGAGTTTTATTTGCCTTCACTATTTTCTTGAGCCAGTAGTGCTCCAACTGACCTCTCTTGTGCCGCGATGTAGAGTATCAATGGCTTCCCAGGTATGGGAGCCGCAAGAACTGGTGTCTTCATTAAGTATGATTTAATACTCTCAAATGCATTACTACAAGCTTGGTCCCAGTTGAAGGGAGTGTTCTTCTTCATCAGACGACTAAATAGTTGACATTTTCCAGCCAGGTTTGAGATGGACCTCTTTAAGTATGCAAGCCTTCCTTGAAGGATTTTTAGCTCATGAATATTTTGAAGTTCAGGCATCTTTAAATTGCATCGACCTTGGCTTGATCAATTTAAATTCCTCAGTGTCACATAATGAAGCCAAGAAACTTTTTTGAAGTAACTCCAAAGGCACACTGCAATGGATTCATCCTAAGTTGATATCTTTGAAGTAACTCGAATACCATTCTTAGATCTTTTAAGTGGTCGTCTCTCTTTCTTTACTTCACCACTAGATCATCCATATACCATTGAACATTTTTATAGAGCAGGCTGTCAAAGATGTTCTGCATAGCCCTATGATAAGTGGCGCCAGCATTCTTCAAACCAAAAGGCATCACCTTGTAACAATAAATACCTTTGGGCGTACAAAATGCAGTGAGTTTTTCATAATTTGGCGCCATACGGATTTGATTGTAGCCGGATGAACCATCCATGAAGGACATTGCCTTATAACCAGTGGTGGCATCAATCATTAACTCCGGTATGGGGATTGGAAAATCATCTTTAGGGCATACGTTGTTGAGATCTCGAAAGTCGACACAAACTCAAATTTGGCATTCTTCTTTCGTACTGGAACAATACTTGAAATCCACGTGGGATATTTGACTTCACGAATAAAGCCAACTTCAATGAGTTTGTTAACTTTATTTTCGATCAGTGGAACCAACTCCGACCTAAAGCGTCTTTGGGCTTGCTTAACAGGACGGGCACCATTCTTGACTGACAACTGATGGACCGCTACTTTTAGATCTAAGCCAGACATTTCCTTATAGCTCCAGGAAAAGACATCCATATATTCTTTGAGTATGTCCATATAAGCAATTTCCTCCTCCACTTCTAGAAATGCACTCAGGTAAGTTGGTCTTGGTTCTTCATCGGTTCCAAGATTAACTTCCTTCAACGGATCTATTGTGGCCTTTATTCCTTCTTCAAGTTACGATTGAGCATGTCCAGCATCTTCTGATACGGGAAAGACAAGAGAAGGCTCAAAAACTACTCAAAACAGTCCACAAATCAACTAGAACCCGAGGACCCCCTTGAGAGCAACTTTCGGCGAACAATAACAACACAAGGATTACAATATACAAGGTGTATTTTAACACCAAAACAGCAACAATGACACAAGATAAAACAAGTCACGGATTCAACACAAACACAAGAGAAATTGCATAAAAAATAAAGATAGATAGTGAGACCAAGATTATTACAATATTAAGAACCAATTGTATTTCAACACTAACCCCTAATGAATGTAAAAATCAAAACCACACTCTTACGGTGACCACCAAGGGAATGAACTCACCTCAAGATCTACCATTTCCAAGCAAAGATCAATATTGGTTTTTGCAAGCCCTATGCTAAGGATGGCTTTTCCAAGCCCTACAACTAAGGGTGTTACACTCTCAAAAGAGAGAAAATATGTCTTTCAATTCTTCATCATTCAAAATCTGCAAAGAAATGAGCTAAAATGACCTATTTATAGTGTATTACAAAAGAAGACAAAAAAAGACCACTTTGCCCTTAATGATATGTGCGGCCATGGTGTGTAAATACACCATGTGTAATGTCCCAAATGCCCTTACTTAAAGTCCAAAATCGTGAGTCCTCAATCTTAAATTCTCCAAGCAATCTTCCACATGTGAGATTTCTTTAAGTTATGCTCAAAACGGGTCCTCCATGCATGTTTTTGTATTCTCGAGGTGACCAAATCTTGAGCCTCTATATGTTAGTCTCTAAAGATGTCATCAAAAGATAAGATGGTCATTTGTCCCGTATCATCCTCCCCTCCTTGAAAAGAATTCGACCTCGAATCCAAACCTTGTAAAACCGAAGAGAGGACAAATAAATACAAACTCCTCATGGCATGAGGGTTAGGGTTAGCATAACAAATCATCTCAACATGTCAAAATTGCACATATTTGCAATATAACCAAGAATCCTTTGAAAGAAATATTAAAAACTCAATAAAAGATGTACAAAGAATTTGGTTATAGGATACATCAAGAGTGACACTTTGTTTGTCATGTAGACCAAGCAACAAGTTTGGTGCACCAATATCACCATTTCTAAATTTGGCACCGGGGTCAAATGGGAAAAGTAGCCATAGACACGGGTCTCGGCAACACTTCTCTTTCCCGTGGTCTACACCCAAACTAAATGACATACTCTCTACAATAACATACATATCATCCAAAGCAAATAGAGAGTAGAGAAAGGTATCACTCAAATCGACTTCTACTAAGGTGCTCTCATGTGTGTACTCACTACTAATTTCCTAATAATCACCATGAGAACTCTCAACAATGAAATCACACAAAGTAGAAGAAGAAGTAACTTTCGCAACTACACATTCCTTACCCTTAAGAGTACTCTCATCTTCCAAGAAGAGATTTCCCTCTTCAGGAGGAATGTTGTCACACCATGTGGGTTAGCATATAGGCTATAGCTTCCAAGGCAAGCTATACCATCATTTTCACCACTAGGTTCATTAGGAGTGTTTAAATCATCTTCAAACAAGACATTATACCTAAAAAGAGTATGATCTACCTCACGGACAGATTTGGAACAAGAAAGTTCCTCACTCTCTAAATGATCAATATCAAGTTTCAAGGATGTTTCAAACACAATATTACCCCAAGAAGAGCTCTCGGGTTCATTGTCACTTTGTTGACCAACATTTTCAAATACTTCACTCACTTGAGTCCTATTAAGCACATCACACACATACTCAAGTGGTGGACAATTTTCACAAACAAGTTGATCAATACCCATTACACAAGACGATGTACTTCCATTCAACATATAGGCTTCAACACTAGGTGGACAAAAATTGATCTCTCAAGAGAAGTCAATTTCGTCATCAATAGGATCAACTAGTGTATCCACACTCACAATATGTACACCATCAACAAGAGGCAAGGAATCATTAGACTTATAAATAAGTAATCTACTACTCACACTCAATGGATTACTAGCCATACAATTATCATTCACATGCATTAAAGTGTAAGAGTTAGCTATTTTACCTTGAAGATCTTGAGTAGACTCTTTCTTGCCGCGAGGTGAAGGTCCTTCATAAGCTTGGGCAGTAACTTCCTTTTGACATTAGTCGTCTTCTCTTGCCATGTTGGTTCCTACACAAATGTCCATAGAAATAGAAGGACAACCAAAGTTAGCACGGTTTGGTGGTAATCCCCTCACTTCGCTCAACACAACCTCTCCTTTTTCCACTCTCGGATTACCACTTTTCACTCTCTTACTCCTCTCAATCTTTTGTCTCTCATAATAATTCAAATTGGAGTAGGTAGGAACTTTTTTTTGCGGCCCGGGCAGAATGTACGTCTCGAGGCAATTTCCCCATCGGTCTCTTACAATATTAGGCCAATTTTGCATATTTAGAACTTTATGTTGTGCAAACCAATCGGCGCCCAAGCTCACATGGCCATAGGTTATAGAAAAAACATCACACCACACCTCTTTATGGTAACTAAATTGGGAGAAGACAACTTTTACCCTCTCAGTAACCTTAAACCTGTCCAAGAAGTATGGAACAAGTAAAGGCTCGCAAAATAACCCCAAGTAATCAACCATGGATGGAACAATGTAGTTTCTATAGTACCTATCATTTAACACAATGAGGCAGCCCGATATCCCACAAATGGTCACCTTTCCGGAGTGTACACTCCTTCTCAGATCAACATTGTAAAGCACATGAGTACCCCTTGATTTTGGAGATTCATACCCTCTTCTTCTCATTGGACAACCTACACTATAGCTAGTATAACCATTCACACTATATCGACCTTGATAAAAAGTACTATAAGGTGGAGAATATGAATCTTCACACTCCTCACGTGTACTCTTATCATAGCTCTCATAAGGTTTGCGAATGAAAGAGTTATACCTAACACCAAATCTAGGTTTGAGGAGGGGAGTGCAAGACTCCTCACATGTCCCAACTTCATCATAAGATCCATCACGGGTCCTACATCATCTCTAAAGTCACCATAAGCACTAGGCACTTCATTCACCTCATTTTCTCCCTCAAAATAGTAACTTTCAAATCTGCCTATGTTTTGATCATTGCTATTTTCATAGCCTTCGCAATCTCCCTCAACTTCGTAGCCATAAAAACCCTCACTACAATCATAGTCCCCCATATTATAGTCACAATAATCCCCGGCTATTGAAGTCATGTTCCCCTTATATCACCCTTTAAACCTACAAAATGAACAAACAATATTAGTAGTAAAGCTCCTTAACAACACTGGTATTCACTCACTTTTGTGATTCCCACAATTTGGAGCGACAAATATTGAAAGTTGCTTATATTTCGGTAGTTAATAAGATGTCAATTCTACTTAGCAGCCGGAATAGATTCTTGTTTGATCGACTTAAGGCACAACACAAAATCTACTTACGAACTTGAAACAAAGAAGTTACGACGAGTTAAAAAATAAGAAAAGAACATAAATAACGAAGACACGAAAGAAACGGACTCAACAACTAATCTACAACTAAGTAGGTGATTACTAGTTGTTAATTAGTATTAGAACCAACAACGAAACTAAGGGACAATAAAAATAAAACTAAGAATCTAAAATTTTGAGCTTGAAAATATTGTGTGAACAGTAGCAGTGATGATGTGGCTGCCACGATTGGTTCGGTTTTATCAAGTTTTAATCACCATTCTTGAAATTTTTATTCCTTATAATTTTGGAATGGAAGACAATTAGTATTTGGAGGGAAAGAAAAAGTCTTGTAACTCTTTTCAAATTCAACTCAAAAGGTGAGATTTGACTTGTACTAGTTCCACAAAACAAGGCTCCTTGAAATATGAAAAAATGGTTGAAAAAGTTGATGCCAAGTCTATGAGTGATGTGAACTAGTCCTTTCACCAACAACTAATACAACTTTTCTTTCACCTTTTGTAGATTTAAAGTTTACTTTTCTTGTGTTAACAAAAGATGAAAGGGTGAAGAACAACAAGGACACAACAACAATGTTTCAAGAACGACAAAAACAAGTCCAACACCCAACTACAAGGTCACCTTCGGATAAGCTATAACAACAACATCAACACGGCCAACTTCAAATCCATAACAACAAGAACAACAACAATTGGCCAAGCTTATGTTCACAACAACAACTTTCAACAAGTTCAAGCTCAAGTTTAGATCTAGATTCAAAGTATTGGTGGACAAGAAAACTAACACTAGAAATAACAAAACAAACAAGAACATTACTAGATCTAGACATACAACAAACAAATCTCGGCCAAGACACAACAAGAACACAATTTTGGCCAAGAACACAAACACGGACAGATTGCTATTTTCTAGAAATTTCAGTTTTCAGTTTTTTTTTGTAGTTTTCAAGTCTCAAGCCCAAGATTAATCTTGTTAGAACAAAATCAATGATGGATTTTATACCAAATAATACGAAAAAGATAAGAGAAGGCTCAAAACCTACTCAAAACAGTCCACAAATCAACTAGAACCCGAGGACCCCTTTGAGAGCAACTTTTAGCCAACAATAACAACACAAGGATTACAAGATACAAGGTGTATTTTAACACCAAAATAGCAACAATTACACAAGATGAAATAAGTCACGGATTCAACACAAACACAAGAGAAATTGCATAAAAAATAAAGATAGATAGTGAGACCAAGATTATTACAAGATTAAGAACCAAGTGTATTTCAAAACTAACCCCTAATGAATGTAACAATCAAAACCACACTCTTACGGTGACCACCAAGGGAATGAACTCACCTCAAGATCTACCGTTTTCAAGCAAAGATCAATATTGGCTTTTCCAAGCCCTATGCTAAGGATAACTTTTCTAATCCCTACAACTAAGGGTGTTACACTCTCAAAAAAGAGAAAATATGTCTTTTAATTCATCATTCAAAATCTATAAAGAAATGAGCTAAAATGACCTATTTATAGTGTATTACAAAAGAAGACAAAAAAAGACCACTTTGCCCTTAATGCTTGGTGCGGCCATGGTGTGTAAATACACCGTGTAATGTCCAAAATGCCCTTAATTATGGTCCAAAACCATGAGCCCTCAATCCTAAATGCTCCAAGTAATCTTCCACACGCGAGATTGCTTTAAGTTATGCTCAAAACGGGTCCTCCATGCATGTTCTTGTATTCTCGAAGTGACCAAGTCTTGAGCCTCTATATGTTGGCCTCCAAAGATGTCATCAAAAGATAAGATGGCCATTTGTCCCGTATCATCTTTCTCCTCTTGAGGATCATCGTCGTTGACAGATATATGATGACACCAAAAGGCATCTTCTATCTCTTCATCAACCTTTATTTGAGACGAGACATCTTTCTCGTTCAGGGTCATAACATGATATGAGGAGCCAACACTCTCTTCATCTTTTTCGCGTTGCTTGGTATAAACAACAGTATGCACTTTTGTTTTTAGCACCTCATTGGATGAAACTACTAGTTCTATCTGTCGTCTCATTCTGGAAGGGATCAAACTTTGGAAGTCCTTTTGGATTTTAAATGAAGAGTGCATCATCATGCTTTGATGACTTCTTTGACGCTTGTTGCTTTTCTTCTTATTTAGAGGTCCCAACCTTTAGAACACGGAAGTTCTTGCCGTTGGTTCTCCAAGTCGATCAAAGACAGAGGGGAGCAGTAGTGGATTTTTCTTCTACGGTGATGTAATTACTGATTGCCCTTCCTATGGAGATTCGAATTGGAGGTGGCTGTGTGTATCCTAGGCCTTTACGTGCTTGTCTGGTTGTATCCTCTGATGGAAGTTTGCCCAACCTTGATGGCTCATTAAGATTGTATCTGCCCTTTACAAATAGCTTGTATGCATTTAGATCAAAGCCCTCTTTCGTACGCTTTGTAGGGAGTGTCATATTTTGTGGCAGATTTTGAGCCACAGACTCTTCAAGAAGTCTTGAGGATGGATTTATTGCATCAATCTTCCTGATAAGTAAAGTTAGCCCCTTTAGCACATTATCTTGGGAATTCGATGGGTGATCTTTTTCTTTCCTTACCTTTAGTACGTAATGAAGAATGGGAGTTGCCTTCTTTTTCGTAGAAGCGACACCTTCTTTATTTGAAGTGGAGAGAGGCTTCTTGGTGGTGAATTTTTCGACAGTCACCGTGACCTTCTTAGATGTAAGATCATCACACTTGGTCTTGGTGACATCTTCAACCCTTTTTTCATCCATAACATACTTCTTTAAGTAGAATTTTGCATCGGCAAAATGTGACTCAGCTTCAGTGAATGGCTTGTCATCGGCAACTATCTTTCTTTCCACTCCGCCTTCAAGGTACTTCAAGCATTGATAGTAAGAGGATGAGATAATTTTGTTCTCATGCACCCAAGGGCTACCAAGCAATATATTGTATAAACTTTTGGCATCAATCACATGCATCAATGGGTTTGATTGAAAATCATCCATATGAATCCCTAACTTGATACATCCCATGGCCATCTGGCTCCCTTAATTGAAGCCTTGGATCACTATATGACTTTTGTCCAGTTCGCTAGTAGTGATGCCAAGCTTCTTCATAGTACGGATAGGCAGGATATTGACTCCAGATCCCTCATATATCAAAATTCTATTGATCTTATTTCTTAGAATTTGACCCACCATGTATAAGGGATGGTTATGTAGGGTCTCACCAAGCAAAAGATAGTTATTTGTGAATATGATTTTTGTATCACACACATGTGCCTCTTTGCCAAGAGTTTCAACAAGCTTTTCGAAAGGTGAAGACGCACATGTACCTCCATGGATCGATTCTCACCCTTTGCCCACTCTTTGGTGGTATTAAAATAAGATGCCTCAAGGTTGACTTGGGCAGTCTTTACACGAAACCAACTCGGTAAGAATTCCACTAAAGTTACCGGATGCCGAGGTTTTTGGTGGTGAAGTTCAGTCACCCTCATCTTCTTTGGGAATTCAACCAACTTCTATTTCCTTAGTTTCTTTACCATTCTCCTTCTGGTTGGCAGCTCGGATGACTCCTTTTGCAGAATCATACTCCTGCGTCTGCTCCTCGTCACCAGAGTCCAACTTTCATCATTTCCTTCATCAACTGAAGACCGTCAGGCTCTAATATTTTTCTTATTATGATCTTCGACACATACTTGGACTGGGTCGAGTGATCCAAAAGTAATAGAGATTTGATGAGAACTGGCTGCCTCATCGTCGAAGAAGATCTTCTTTTCTTTTGCCAGTTGAATGACTTTATCTTTAAAGACAAAGCACTTTTACAGATGGTGACTTACGAGCCTATGATATTTGCAATAATTAGGGTCATTAGTCCTTTCATCTTCGTTGGGATGCTTCATCTCTTGGAGTTCAATGAGCTTATGCTCAAGGAGTTCATCGAAAATCTCAGAAACATCAAAATCAAGGAAGGGATATTCCTTTACTTGCATCTCCTTTAAAAAAAAAATTATTCGGACGTGCTCCAGAAGTTGTCTTCATACTTTGCTTCTTGCTTACCTTTGTGTTGACCTTTACAGGAGACACATCAACATTCATAGACTCCTTGTTTTCATTTTTGGGAACAAACTTGCCCCATCTTTTGGGTTTCTGCTTTTTCTTTCCCCTTTGAGGGTCATGAATAAGCGCTCCTTCCTTTCCAGCAGAAGAAATGCTCAACTCCATATCGTGAGCACGAGTAGCTAACTCTTCAAAGGATTTTGGTTTAATTCCTTGCAAGATATAGAGAAGGCCCCAGTGCATTCCTTGGACGCACATCTCTATTGCAGAAGCTTCACTGAGCCTATCTTTGCAGTTTAAACTCCTATTTCTCCATCGATTGATGAAGTCGATGACTGGCTCATCCTTTTTTTGCCGAGTATTTGTAAGCTCTATCATGCTCACTGTATGCCTTGTGCTGTAAAACCAATTTAGGAACTTGTGTTCCAATTGCTTCCAACTATAGATGGAGTTAGGCTTGAGGTCTGTATACCAATCAAAGGCATTTCCCTTTAGTTAATGAACAAACTGTTTGACAAGATAGTCACCGTAAGTTCTAGCATTATTACATGTCTCAACAAAGTGTGCGACATGTTGTTTTGGGTTACCTTTGCCCTCAAATTGTTGAAATCTGGGGGGTTGATAGACAACAGCATTTTGAGGCTATCTATTCTTGCAGTGTAAGGCTTGGAATATGCAAAGGAAGACTTGGTGACAACATCATACTTGTCTTTGAGGGTCCCTTCAATAAATTTCCTCAATTGCCCAATCGGGATCATTCCCTCAGCAGAAACTTGCACCTCTTTAGTTGATGGCATTTGTTTCACAGGATTTTCTATCTCATGAACCTCTGGAGCTTTTTCCAGTGCATGGCTAGATTCTCTGTCTATCAAGCCTTCTACCCTATCCACTATCTTATCAATCCTAGCTTCTTAATTCTGAACATAGTTGGTCAGGCCTTCAATTATCTTTGTCAGATTCGCAAGCTGTTTCTCCATAGACGATGTATCAGTTACCATTGCTTACATGATTACCGAAGACATTGGAGATTAACATAGATTATCACATAAGTTGGTCCTTGAAGTGCTAAGCTTCTGTGGTGTAAGTGGAGATAATGCATTTGTTGAACGACTATCTCTCTTTGCACCAGAGTATTTAGAATCGGATACTCAAGTAGAGCTAGAGTCTTTTTAAGTGATTTTGCCACACTGCTTTCTCCTTCCGAATCACTTTTATTGGACTTCGTTCCTTTTGGGGTTGAAGATCCAAAAATTAGAGCTAGAGCGGATTCTTATGATAGCTCCCAGGCTTCCGAAAGTAACACCAAGGATGCTTTCTACTTCAGCAGAGAACTTTGAATCTGCATCCTTGGAAGCAGTTGATTGAGAATTAACCTTCTTGGAAGTCATTTCATTGTTCTTAAACTTTGAAGTATGAAAAGTTGAGATGACAGGTAGAGATTGTCCCACTGGGCGTGCCAAAATTTTTAGACAATAAAATTTTTTAGACTAAAAAATAAATAATCGAGACAATAAAATATTGCAACAATCATTTTATTAATTTTAATACGAGTGTTACAATCTCTATGAATCCTCTGATTTGCCTTTTCAAATATAAATTCAAGGGCTTCGAGCTTGATCTTGAATTTGAACTTGATTTCTTGATTTGAGGGACTTGATCTTGACTTGTGCTTGAATTCAAGGGCTTTCGAGCTTGTTCTTGAATATTGCGGTCTTAATCTTGAATCTTGATGAACTTATTTTGAATGCTTGAGCTTTTTAGAGAAATTGTGGAGTTTGATCCACGAGCTTTCTCTTGCTACTTGTTAAAGTTCTGGGGGTCCCTTTTTCTGAATTATGAGGTCCCTATTTATAGTTGTAGGAAAGGAAGAGTCATGATGAATATGGACTTCCTTTGACCAATCAGATTTAAGTGATGTGACGCCTTTTACGGGCTTTTATTTCATGGGTCTGCTGCATCAGTTTGACATGTGACACGGTCTTATTGGCTCCTTCACTTGACTTGGCATGCCACATCATTTGACACGTGGCGTTTATTTGGGCCTCTAGAATATGATAATATTTTGGGCTTAGTAAAGCGGGCTCATCATTTGTAGCCCAAATTAATGGACTAACCCAATAGATATTAGACTTTATTTAAATCCATACATATTTGAACTTAAATAATTAATTTAATTATATTAATCTGTAATATTTATTTGGGACTAATATATTTTAAATTTAATATAATTGAAATTTTGTTCGGATTTAAATTTAATAAAATTGCATCGCCCACACTCACCATTGTAGAATTGTGTTCAAGAAAAAAAGAAAATAATGAGTAACAAAAATACATAAAGAATGATATTTAGATAAATATGAACAGATAAATAAAAAGGATAATAATATAAAATAGAGATTATCAAGCATTCATGGAAGACAAATGAACTTGACAAGAAAGTTTTTGCCCAAAACTGAAAAGGGTAAAACAACTATTATAGTGTATGGTAAGTTACATTTATCAATCAATTAATTTTAATTAATTACTCAAGAAAATGGTCTATTACCCCCCTCCCCCTCCCGCCAACCTTTAGCTGAAATTTCAACTTCACATTCAACCTTCACGGGAGTTTCATTACCCCTCCCCCCAAAATATTTTTTCCTATATTTAGTACCCCCAATTGCTGACCTGTCAATATAAACTAAATAATAATATGTACGTGTCTACCACGCGCTGGGTCACTCCGATTTTTTATTTCCCTCTTAAATATACATGCCCCATTTCTCTCTCTCTTAAATAAAACCTTTTTATCTTCTCACTCTCAACCGTGATTTTCTGCAAATATTCTTGTCTGAAATGAATCTTACTGATAAAGACTTATCGATTTGAAACTAATCAACTAATTGTTACTTTAATTTAGTAAAGGTGAATTGTTTGTGTCAAAAATTATGATTGTTTAGGTGTTAATTAGGGTTTAGTGTTAATCACAAAAATTAAGAAGTTAAATGTGTGAAATTAAGTTGTGCGTCTGATGATTATGTTGTTTAAGGCTGCATTTATTTTTTTAAGATTCAGACGTCTGAATCTAAATGCACATCTGAATGATTAAGATTTTGTCTCAAGATCTGAAAACTGAATGATTAAGACTGTTTGTTTTTCAACATCTAAATGTGCCAAAAAAAATATTTGTATATATAATAAAATAAAAAATAGAATTCAAATAAAAAAACTAATTATAATAAGAAAAGTATGTAATTTAATACAACAAAATTATTATTTGATTAAAAAAAATATTTATATTTGTTAGTGATAGTGGAGATGGTTTATTATGGTGGTTGCGGTGATAATAATTGATGTTAGTGATTAGTAATGTTAGTGGTGATAGTTGTGATGGTTGGTATTGTAGTGACTGTTATGATGGTGGTGGTGGTTGTGATGTGATGTTGGTTGATGTTATTAGTTGGAGGAGTTGATTGTGATGGCAGAAAAATGAATGCATGATGATTGACGATGTGTTGGAGAGTTGTTAGTTGTGATGGTGGAGATGGTTGTTAGTAGAGATAAATTATAGCGATGATAGTGATTGAAGTGATGGTAGATGTGGTGTTACTGGTGACAATAGTATTGGCCGTCAAAAAAATGTGTGGAGGTTGTGATGTATTAGTCATAGTTAGAGGTGGTGCTAGTTGTGATAGATGAGTTAGTCGATAGTAGGGATTGGCCGATAGTGGTTAAGATGGTGGTGGTGGTAAATATAATTAGAATAATAGAAGTAGTGGTTGTGGTACCGGTTGATAATAGTGGTTGGTAGCGATATTTATTGTCGATGGTGGAGGTGGTTGGTGGTGGTGGGTGGTGGTTGACAATGATGATGGTCAAAGGTGATGACTGATGATTATGAATAGAATGACGATAAATATTATCCAACAATAGAATACCTCTTCAGACATATTAAGACTTAATTCTAGATCTTAATGGTTAAGACCTATTAAGAGCTAAAATTTTAATAAAAAATAAATGTACTTAATGGTCTGAAGTATGAACCATTCAGATTCAGACCTCCATTAAGTTCAAACAAATGAGCCCTAAGTCTTTAATTAACACCATATTACATTTATAGTTGCATCTAATTAGGTGTTTTATTGTTGTTTAAGTCGGGTGATTCAAAATTAGGGCTTTTGTATTATTTACTATTAATATTACAAATTAGGTAATTAATTATGCGTAATAGCATGTGTGTCTTACTATTGTATTGTGTAGATATTCAATCTATATCATATTACAATTGTTATGTTGAAATCAGATTTTTTCTTTATCGTCTAAGTCGCATGATGTTGCATTTATGTATGTCTTAGTATTAGGTTGTTCCATTGTTCAAAGAGTACCATATTACATTAGAAAACTCATATTATCTATTTTTTATTCATTGTTTAAGCCTGATAATGTTGGATTATACTCGAGTAATGCTTGATTTTTGATAATATCATCTACTGCTTCCTTTTTCATAATGTTTCTTGATTTTTTATTATGTCTAGTCTAGTAATTCTTATTCTCTTATCTTGATTGCATTTAGGTAAGACATAAATGAGTTTACACTAATTATTCTAAGATGGTACCATGGTGGGGTGTTAGATTTAAGTAGTGGGGAACCAGTGTATAATGGTGGAAAAATTACTGAATTTTTTGATGTTGATGTAGATAAGATGTCCTATTTTGAGTTGAGAGACTATATTAGAAAATTGGGATTAGCACAAGCTGCACCTTTAGTATTGAACCACCTAACAGTGGCATTCAGGCAGATGTTGATAATTATATGAATATTTTAGACATGATGTGTTCCTTGAAAGATGGGAATGAGGTGGAGGTATTTGTCAACCATTTGGTTGATAAGCCTATTGTGAGCCCCATGTTATTAGAAAATGCTAGTCATGAGGATATAGGGAAATCTGCTGCAACTTTTAAAACTATGTCTAACTTTAGGGTAGGTGAGGACCATTTAAATGTAAGGACCATTTTACTTCTTTTCCAACCACACCTCCTTTCAATACCACACCTCTTTTCACTACTACAGACAGTGCTGTTACATCTAGTATTGTTGCACCAAGTGCTGCTGCACCTAGTGCTGCTGCAGTTAATGATATAGATGTTAGTCCCGCTGGATCTTATTTTTTAGAAGAAGAAGTAGAGGATTTTGATTACTCTATTGAGGATAGTGTTGAGTCAGAAGGAGAATTAGTTGGAAATGATGATAAAAAAGAGTATGGTAGTGATGTACATAAGGAGGTTAGGGAGTTAAAAGCTAAAAAGAGAAAGTTTCAAAGGAGAAAAAGAAATGAGAGAGTACCAGCTGACAATGTAGAGGTACCAGTAGGTGATGCAGGATCAGATCTAGGTTTAATGAAACTGAAACAGGAAGAGTAAGTCATAAAAGGAAGGCTTGGATGTGATGAGCCTTACTTTGCAAGTTTGGGTAAGGATAGTTTTGAATTAGATGATAATGATTGTTGTGGCGATGATGAACATGATATGGTTGAATTTGGTAGAGCAAGAACTGTGAAGTTGTCAAGAAAGAGAAGGAAAGCAACTTAGAAAATCATTCATGACCCAAATGAAAAGAAAGTTGTTTGGCAGCTAGGTATGGTGTTTAAAGATGTGAATGAATTAAGAAGAGCAATAACTAAATATGCAGTAAGAAAAAAGGTTCCTGTGGAGAAGTGGGTAAATGAGCCAAAAAAATTAGTATTAGGTACAAGGATGGTTGTCTATGGCTTTTATATACAAGTCTTGACAAGACAACAGATGATTTCATGATAATAACTTACATTCCAAAGCATACTCACAACAAGACAACCAGAAATTACTTGTGCAATACAAAGTTTTTAGATGAAAGCTTCAGAGAAAGAATAATTGTGCAACCAAACATAAGAGTATTCAAGTTGCAAGAGTTGATTAGAAAAAATTTCAAACTTTATGTTGGTAAGACTACTGAGATAATAACAAGAGCTAAAGTGTTGAAAGATATAATGGGTGATCATATTGTAGAATTTGTAAGAATCCTTAACTACAAGGATAAACTATTGAGGACAAACCAAGGGACCAGTTGTGTTGTTAAACTTGGTGAGGATGATGTAGCAGGTAAACCAAAATTTTAGAGTTTTATATCTGTTTTGATGCTTTGAAAAAGACATGGTACATTGTAGGAAATGCATAGGTTTAGATGGTTATTTTCTTAAAGGTGTTTGTAAAGGCCAATTGTTAGTTGTTGTGGCCAAGGATGGAAATAATCAGATGCTGCCACTTGCTTGGGAAATAGTTGAACAGGAGACCATAAACACATGAACATGGTTTGTTAGGCGCATTAGGGATGACCTAGGACTTGTAAAAGGTAAAGGTCTCACCTTGATTACAGATATACAGAAGGTATGTATACTATTTTATGTTTAATTTCTTTTTAGTTTAACTTAGTATATATAATCATGTCCTAATTTCACCTTGTTTTTGGTATGTATATATATTATATGGACTGTTTGCAGCACTTGAAGAGATGTTACCTTAATTTGAACATAGAAAATATGAAAGACATATCTTAGCTAATTGGGCTAAGGACTGAAGAGGTCTTCAAAGAAAATAACAATTTTATAAGATAGCCAAAAGTATATTTGAGTCTCAATTGAGGAAGAACATACAGAAGATAAAGTTGCTTGGTCCTGAAAAAATGATGGATGAGTTAATGTACTACAATATTAATTACTGGTGCAAACTTTACTTTAATACTGAAGTCAAGTGTGATTATGTGGATAACAACATGACTGGGTGTTTTAATGCATGGAGCTTGGCAGCTAGGCACAAGACCATCATTACCATGCTTGAAGAAATTAGAGTAAAGATGATGACAAAAAGAGGCACTCTAGGGGAATTTCCAAGTACTTGAAATTGTAATTACTCTTCAATGTGTTTGAAGATTTTAGAGGAGAATATCAATAGGCCTATGAATTATACCATTGAGTTTAATGGAGTGACTAGTTTTGAAGTGAAATAAGGGCTTTGTCAACACAAAGTTGATATTATCAAGAGGACTTATAGTTGTAAGGTGTGACAGTTAAAGGGCATACCATGTGTATATATTGTGGCTGCATTGTTGATCAAGAAGTACCCTTTGTATGACTATTTGATAGATGTTGCAGTAAGAAAACTGTAACGCCCTAATTCTGGTAATTGGAACGCTACATGGTGCCCATGACCCCAAAGGACCATAAGCTAACCCATGACTGATATCTGTACCTATACACTACATAATATAGAGCATAAATGCAGAATACGTAATACTGTAAGGCCATAAGGTTCAATACTAAATAAAACATAATATCTGAAAGGGGTATCACAATACCAAAACAACTGAAAATACTGAAGTCTAAATTTGAAGATATTGTAATCGCCTGAAAGCCTCTAACTGTCTGAATAAGGAGTTGAATGGGACATGTCCCTAACTAACTCCGTCTAGAAAATTGAAATAAAATAATAAAATAGAATTAAGTACTGAAATGACAAGCCAAAATATATCCTCGCATGATGAGGACTCACCACTGACGCTGAAAACTGGAACTGGTTAACTACTGCTGCTCCGAAGCTCGTGCCTCTGGACCTATAGTGTAACATAAGAGAAAGCATCATAGCGCAAATGTGTCAGTACAACTGAATGTACTGAGTATACAAGTGAGGTAGGCTATATGCAAAGGGTTCATATACATGAACTATACTAACTGACTAATATGAACGTGCGAATACATACATGATTACGAGACTGAAACTGTCATAACATGATACTAATAACTGACAACATAAGTGACTGTAATTGAGAGTCTGATGCTGGTGGAATTAGCTGAGTTCCGTACTGTAATTGAGTTGACTGTATCTGACAGTCCTAATGTTTTGATGAACTATCGGAGTTCTTTTACTGAGACTGATACTAAAACTGTAACTATGGGAGAATTCATCTAACCGACATGCCCCGAATGTGCTTCAATAGCTAAATCGGGGTCCAATCTGTACCCTGATTGAAAGGGTATCAATACCATTCCACGGGTAAAGACAAGCTGTGAGTGACCCTCAAATATGGCAGTGTCTCCATAAGAGAACAGCGAGTATCCGCCTCATCAACTCTAAAGTTAGTAGTGTTGATGTCTCAACCTATGCTGGCTACATAGTTCTGGAACACAAGGATTGCTTCTAGGAATCTCACCCTCAATCTGGCAGTGTGGATTCCCATCCCGGGGTTCGCTCGGTGCTGAATCCTACTCCCATATGAATAGACACTGAACATGAATACTGAGCTGAGTTACTGAGTTTTGTTGACTGACGGAATACTACTTACGACTGACTGAGTTCATGAGATTTCTGAGAATACTAAGTTACTGCATTTTTCCTGAGTCACATGACTGACTGAGTTCTATGGAACATGGATTGACTGTGGATATTGTGAAAACATGACATGGCTCTAGGCACACAGCTATATTTTTCGGGTACAAGTACCCCCAGGACTCGATGGAAAGAAACTGACACACATGACTGACTTGTTCATAGGAATAGAGTCCACAATTCACAATATCATAAGTAGGGGATTCAATACTACACATGGTTCTCAATATTTTATACGTGGGAGGGGATGCATTCAACATGGAAGTATTTCTTAACTTCAACATCATGTTCACTACATATCACCACCACAATACATCAATAACATGGAATTCATGTAGAATCATAAAGCACAGAGCATGGAGTTGTTACTTGGTACTCTTAAGTCATGAAAACATGATTATTATTATTATTCTAGGCATTTCATCGAACACCTTGAACGCACAATTTAGTCATAGGTGAAACCATAAGATTTTACATCATGAATAACCAAGTTTTACATGTTTTCAACTCTCATGGTGTCATAGATTCATAATAACACATAAAGATTCCAACTTGGGAATCATTCAACATCAACAACTTGATTATCAACATCCAATAATATAGATATCATAAACAACTAATTTCATAGATTTCAACTTACATACTAACATAGCTTCATGAAAATACATAAAAATCCCAACTTGAAACCATACAACAACCATCAAAATGAATATAATCATACCACAACAAAGTATTCACAATACATAATTTAAAACTTGATTCTTGAGCTCCATGGATGAAAGGAATGCATGGATGAACACTATGCATACATTAATTCTTGATTTTACGAAGATTGACGGAGAAAATTCTTGAATTTGGATCCTTAATTGAAAACCCCTCTTATTGTTCTTGAGAGAAATTAGAGAAAATGAGTATATTTTTCTGAAAATAAGGCTTAATTCGGTGTTAAGAGGTATATATAGGGGTGGAAGATGACCAAAATGCCCCTAAAGAAAGAGAGAAAGACGCAGTTGTCCCTCTGTTGACTGTCTGATAGGCTGAAGTAAATTGATCATAACTTCTTACTCTAATGTTCAAATTGGATTAAACTAATTGCATTGGAAAGAGACTCAAAGAGATTTCAATTGATATATAGCAGCTCTCATAGTTAAATATATATAGGAAGTTATGATCGTTTGAAGTTGACACTGAAATGCTAAAAATTTCTGGAGCGTGCTATAGAGCATGCGACGCATGCTAATCGCATGGTGCGACTATTTTGGGCACCCAAACATGCCCTTACACTACTTCAAAAATTCCAAAACTTACCTAAGATGTACTCTTGACTTCCCCGATCGCAACGCAACTTGAAAATCCAAAAATGAAGGTCGGAAAGGTTGTCAAATAAATTCCTGAAGTTCGGAGGCTTGAAATAGGCTAAGTGTTGGAATACTTGCCAAAATTTTCTAAGTGTTAAATTTTTTAAAGAGCTTTAAAAGCTAAACGAGCTGAATTTCGGACTTAGGATTTTATGGGGTATTACAAAAACATACCTGAGAACTTATTCCAATGTTCTTGAATCAGAGTAATAAACATGGAAATGTGGTCAGTTTCTTCAAACATTACTATTGCACTACCAAAAATCACAAGCTTGCCTGGCAGGTCATTTAAGGTTAGGAGGAAGAAAGTTTGAGAAACAACGAAATAAGAAAAAATGCCTAGAACTAGACTAGCAATGACATGCAGTTTGTGTCATATTAGAGGCCACAACAAAAGTGGGTACCCTCAAAGTTCACCATTAGCAAAATCAAGTGCACCATCAGTAACAACACATATTGGTTCAGGCAGGGGAAGAGACAGACCAAAGGTAATATTTACACTTGAATTTAGTATATTATTTTATTACTTCTCAATTTTTTTTACATTCTTTAGATATGTAGAAAACTCTATCAGAAACACCTAGTGCACCTCCTCAAGAAAAAGTGTTGGTTCAGGCAAGGGAAGAGGCAAACCAAAGATAATATTACACTTTAATTTAGTACTAATTAGCTCAATAATTTTTATAACTCTCTTCTTTTTATATGTATAGAAAACTCCATTAGAAGTCATTAGTGCATCTTCTCAAGAAAAAAAAAAGAGGGATACCAAAAAAGACAACACCAGTAGCACCTAATGCACCTCCTCTACCTAAAGTACCTCCTGCGCCTACTATTTTTCCAACATCCGCTTCTACACCTTCTGATTGTTGTGCATTATCTTCAATGACTGGTACTACTAAAAGAGGAATGGGTAGTGATAGAAAAAACATAGCTCCATTGAAAAGGCCAAGAATAATGAGAATGGGTGTGTTCCAAGCTGAAAATGGCTTCAAAGTCCTAAATGTAAGTCTCTTACTCTATTATATCTTGTGTAAATTATGAGTCTTTAATGTATTTTGATTCTTTAATTTTTTTTATACTTTATTGCAGCCCGACATGCCTAGCAGTAAGATCTACTCTACTGGTCAGGCAAAGGTGACAAAAATAGCTGATGTAACTAATAATATTGGTTATACATTAAGTGCTACCAGTAAATTGAAATAAAATGGCAAAGAAGCAATATCAACAAAAAAAAATACAAGAGCTTAAAGAGAAGAAAGGAAAGAAGATAGTTGAAAGTAGTTTAAATAATTCAAGTCAAAATAGCATTTCTTTACAGTCAAAGATATTATGAAAATTGTAGTGATGTTGATGTATTTTAAGCACTATTTTAAATTAGTTTAGTTAACATAAAATTATTTTTATTTAGTATTTGAGAATGATGATGGTGAGCTGGTTAGGGGCTTGCTATTTTTGATTTTGTTTGTTATAGAATGTTGCCTTATGTTAGACTTTATGAATGTGATATAGGTTGATGAATGTTGCCTTTAGGCATTATGAATGTTGTCTTTTATTTGTTGGTAAAAACAGTTTGTTGATGAACTTTGCCTTATGTTAGGCATTAAAGTTGGAATGAGTGATTGTATTTTATTGTGTTCAAATGATGGTGTCGTAAAGTTGTGTTCAAATGATGGTATAGTGGTGTTGTAAAGTTGTGTTGTCACAACTTTTATCTTTACAAAATGATGGTGATGTTGGCTATATAATTATGTTGACACAACATTGTAATTACAAGATGTAAGAGTAAATAATTTAAACAAGACATAATTAAATAATTAACTAAAATACTATAACACACCATGATCCAATATATATAGGTAGATGGACATACAAAATTTATACCACAAACAGTTAATCTTACTATTTTCAATAGATTTATTGCTGATGAACATAACAACAACACAAGTCAAAATACATAAAAATATCTTCCTATTGAACCTACACCATTTTCATCTTTCATTGTGCCTCCTATCCTAACTCATTGACTTTGTTCACTAATCTTGGAAGGATAAAATTTGATTTTGGATCCACTTTTCTTTGTTCCTCCATAGAAAAAATTACAATTTTGATCCTATAAAAAAATTAAAAAAATCAGTACATTAGCATCAATTGAATCTAAAGTGGTGCAAAATATAATAAAAACAAATACATACACCATATTAGGGGCAAGGCCAAAATCTTCTTCTCGGATTTAATTTCGACATAAAGTTTGCAAGATCAGCAAAATACCATATTTGCATCTCACTGTAGCATTGAGCATTGGGTCTGATTCATCCATACAAAACTTATTCATATTCGCATTTGGCATTTGAAGAGTTCCAACAAAATCAATCTACAAATTACAAATTCTAAATTAAAGTTGGACAAGATTACAAATCACAGCTCCAAGAGTTAAACTAGAAATTGAGATTAACAACTAAACCCTAAGTTCTTTTGAGAGAAAATAAAAAAAATGAAGGAGATGAAGGCTCGGAAAAGATGGTATCTCTTTAAAGGAGAGAATGATACCGTTGGGATTTTATTAATTGGAGAAGAGAATATTATTAAATTATTAAAATTAATGATATATATTATACACGTGGCTTTTACATTAATGATTTTGAAGTCTTAATGCCTCAATTAACGCGTCAAGAGAAGGTGTTCTCACCTCCCATGTCAGGTCAATAATTATGGGGGGGGAGGGGGGTACTAAATATAGAAAAAAATATTTAAGAGGGTAATGAGACTCCCGTGACGGTTAAATGTGTAGTTGTGATTTCAGCTGAAGGATTGGGGGATGGGTAATAGACCATTTTTCTTAATTACTCTTAAGAAGGTGACTCTTGGGATTTTGAGAATTTAATGTGGTAGTAATGAGTGATATTGTTTCTTTTGGGCAACCAAACAATTATTTTTTGAATATTTCTTTTGAGAATTTTGATATGCTTTGTATTTAAATGGCTGAAATTTTAATAAGTTTCTTTTAACATATAAAAATATAAAAGCTAAAAAAAATGAGGAAAATATTCAACAAATGAGTTAACGTCTGTTGAAGAACTCTAATAGTCAGAAATATTAAATATAGTACATAAATAAACAAAATTAGAGAAAAGTAAGATGCTCGTTATCATTTTGATTGTGTTTACCTAAATATATTAATAAATTAATTTGCTTTTTAAGAATAAAATATGCATATTCCATTTTAGTTTATTTGACCTATTTTCTTTTTTAGTTCGTTTAAAAATGAATGTACATTTCTCCTTTTTAACAACTCTTTATTCCAACTTTTCATATGATATGTTTGTGATCACAAGATTAAAGGATATTAAGGTACATTTGACATATCTTTAATTTAAGACCACGACATTTAGAAGTCTTCTTTATAACAACAGAAACATACCTAGTATATTCCCATCAAATGGGATCTGAGAAGGGTAAATATATGCAGTTCATACCACTACTGACTACCCGGAGGTGAGATAGAGCTATTGTTTTCGATAGACCCCTGACTCAAGATAAATTTATAGGTCTTTTTTATTTTCTTAAATTACGTGTCAAGTCTAAACATGTCAATCAATTTAAAATGGAGGAAGGAATTTAAACAAATGAAAAAGGGACAGGTATATCCTCGAACTATGATAAATGGTATGTATACACCCTCTGTCATATTTTGATGCACATATACCCTTACCGTCAATAAAATAGTACATATATGCCTCTCACACTAAAGGTAAGAGCATATGTGTATCTAAATTATAAAGAAGGATATAAATGTACCATTTATCATAATTATGGGGTATATTTGTTCCTTTTTTATTTTGATTTTTTTATCCTAAATAATTAACCCAAATCAACTACCCATTTTAGTCCCAATTAAAACTCAAGAGACGCCTATCTAACAGACACATTTTTCCACCCAAATAATGATATACACATACAATCAGTAACGCCTACTAGGAATAATAACAAGAAAAAATTATATATATACACAAGATAATTATTACTTATTACATAAAATTCCTTATTTGAAAAGTAATTACAAAATCCCAAATGAATTACATAGAATCCCTTCCTTTTAGACTTCTCTCTCATTTGCCTCATACATCCCAAAACACCCATTTTTTGCTTTATTTTTTATTTGATTTTTGCTCCATTATTGCACTCCTTATTGTACGCCTAATTTCAAGCATACGTGATTTGGGAGTTTCAAATTTTTAAAATTTGAAGCATTATCTGTATAAAGTGATTAACTTCATCTTCTTCTACAATTAATTTTGAGATTTTTTTTTCAACTTTACCTTAGCATCAGTTTTGCAGTCTCCCATAACATCAGTTTTGAGCAAATTTTCTAGACAAGGTTTCACGGTGTGAACCTTTGGATTAGTAACTATAACATCAAGAGGGCGATAATCATTAGAATCTTTGACGTTTGGGTCAAAGATCCACCAGAGACAGCACAATGAAAGGCAGTGCGATCATCACGGCCACAAGAATGATTCACATCAACTTCAGATAGAGAAAGAATCAGTTTAAAACATCAATACTACCATACATAGCAATAACCATCAAATTGGTTCTACGCTCGAGAACCATTTTCTTTGAGCACTTTAGGCAGAATTGGCGCCCACACCAAAACCCAACCTCATGAACACTGGATAGATCACGCTCAATCCACCTTTTAAAATAAAAAATTGCTTACATTTTTTTATTGTTGCATGTATTTAGTTCTCAAATTCTTTGCTTTTCTAATCTCATATCATTGTGAGAGTTGAATTATTTCGTAATTTTTTATCTATGTCAAATCAGATCTCAGAGGTTTTGCTCTATTTTGAAGAGTTGCTTATACATTTGATTTACTGTAGTAAAGATAATAACTTATGTATTGTGACTGCGTGTACATAGAAATGATATGTATAGGGAATCCATGTCTAATTGCGAATCATATTAATTTTTTTTTGTATTGTTATTATATATGATATGTACTGAAACTGCTTATACATATATATGTTATGTATAGGAAATTGTTGTTTTTAATTAGCAATATTTCTTATACATTTAGTATATTGCAGTTACGATGAAAACTAATGTATTAAAACAAATTATACATATATATCTTATGTATAGGAAACTGTTTTTTTTTTATTACTAATATTTTTTATACATTTAGTATATTGCAATTATAATGAAAACTAATGTATTAAAACAGATTATACATATGTCTTATGTATAGAAAAATCATGATTTTTTCGACCTTCAGCAATATTTAATTCCGTAGCATTCATCGAGATCAATTTCAAGAATTTAAGACTGTCAAAAATTCGAATGTCGGGATCAATTTCATAAAGAATTTCAGACTGCCAAGAACCTGAATGCCTCAATAATATAACGATATTCATATTTATGTTGGCAGACGGAAGAAAATAGATGTTTTAAGATTTTTTTCAATTTGAATTTCAAATTGCATTTTCAAGAAAAAAATTGTGGTAATATTTCAGGATATTTTTCAACTTGAATTACGGTTACTATTTTTAAGCCTTCACAAAATATTACATTAATTGCTGTCATTAATTATGTGAGAGAATAATGGTATCTGATTTTATTTTCTTAATTTTAGTCAAAACGGTTTACCTCATACATTGCACTAACGTATAAGGTACAGAGACATGTATATGCATTTTTTCAAATCTGAGAGAGAGAAACTAAATCGGGAATCCTATTTAATTACTTTCATTAAGGATGAGATTTATATTATTTATACTAATAACAACCCTTTTTCAATTCTTCACTGACAACACCAATAATAATACACCAGCAATAACTACAATTTATTGAACAACAACTAATTACATTGTCTCCTCGATTTCAATTGAAAAAATACACCCATAAATTTCATTCCACTACTATTAATTTCAAAAAGAAAAATCATGAATCCATAACACCTCAAAACAACATCAAATAAATTAAATTCCTCATGTTTTAATTTTCAGTAAAATTTCATTAGGAAAACACTACCCACCACCAGTCAACACCACATAGCCACTGTTTCTGTCAAACTGGAAACACCCCACCAGCGAATCATCGCTGCACCTCCAGCTCCAACCACTTCCAACCTAATATTCATCTCCTTCAACCAGTAAACACCAACTAGCAATAACGACCAATCATTGCAATTTAATTGACGTTCATGTTTAAGAGAAAAAAAGAAAAAAAATCAAATTTGGAATATAAAATAAAGATTGGATCGAGTTGGTTTGAAATTGAGTTCGATGGGTATATTGGGTCCGGTAGCAGGTTTAGGTTAATTATTCAGAGTAAAAAAATTAAAATAAAAGAGGCACAAATATACTCCCAAATTATGATAAATGATATGTATATATCACCTGTCATACCTTGAGTACAAATATACTCCTACCATTAGTGTGAGGGGCATATATATATATATATATATATATATATATATATATATATATATCATTTTATTAATAATAGAAATATATGTGTATTCAAAATATAATAAAAAATATATACATATTAAAAAGTGGGCCTTTTCATATCTAATCTAGTTAAATTAAAAAATAAAAGAAAAAAAATGAAGTGAAGAGGGTTATTTTGGTCAAAGAGTAGGGGGTGCAGGTGCTGCTTGCAAGAAAATATTTTAATTTGGATGAGACACAACTTTCAATAGTTGTATGAGACCCCTTTATATTTTGACAAGTGTTATTGTAGGTCCTCTTTTGTCAGCACAATCTCTTCCCTCGTTTCCTACACTTTCGTTCCAAATTTGCAGCCCACTTTTTTATTTTCTTTTTCCATTTGCTTCTCTATTTTTATGGCATTTTTTATCATAAAAATATTAATTTTTCAGAGTTTGGAGTTGGTGTTATGTTGATTATGAATATAAATTGAAGTTATTTTAAAAAATTTGTGAAAGAAATAGGAGTAAAAAAGTGAAAACAAATTTTACTTGTTTTCACTTTTTCAAAAATAATTTTCACTAAAGTGAAATAATTTTAATGGCCAAACACTACTAATTTAACTAAAAATAAATAATTTTTCAAAAAAAGTAAAAAAAATCATCAAATGCTCATTATATCTTTATTTTTTTCTCACATATATTTTTCATCTCCATTTATACTCCTCCCTAGGGTTGGGTAAAAACTAATTTAAATTAAAAAATTAATTAAATCGATTAAATAAAATATTTTTTATTTGATTAATTTGTTTTAGTTTTATATTTTTAAAAATCGATAGTATTTGATTTAGTTTTAAATTTTGTTCAAGAAAATCAAAGAAATATATGATCCAAACCAAAAACTATATTCTAATTATATATACATAATATATTATTTATTATGAGTAATTTTAAATATCTTATATATATTTTTAGCAAAATTTATTTATTATTTAGATATCTTATATTACATGTACGTCATGTTACTGTTTTATGCAGTAATATGAAGGTTTATTATTTTTTTTTTCAATGAATTGTTATTTTTTTTCCTATTTTTTAAAGCAGGCGAACAAAAATTGATAAATAAATATATTTGGTCTTATTTTAATAAATTAAAAATTAATTATATTGATTTGATTTTGCTTTTGATCAATAATTGACTCAAATCAAACCCCGAACACTCCTATTCCTATCAATTTAGAAAAAATAATTTTTGTACTTTCAACTAAATCAACTTAAAAAAAGTTAACTCTTTTACCCCAAAACAAAAAAGAAAAAAAATCATTTTACATCTCAACAAATTGAATCCAACTCTATGGGAGTCTCAAAAAAAATAAATTTTGAACAAAGAATTTACATAAGTTTTTATTTGCATTTAAACATATTTATTAAAAGTCGAAATATCGAATCAATTAAAGAATGATTTTTTTTAAAAAAAATAAAAATTATGTTACATACTGATCTTTGCCCTTATATGTGTTTGTCTTTATAGAAATTTAATTTTTACATCAGTATTATACAAATTGTTAAGATTCTTATGAAGTGTAAAAAATTAATTAAGAAAATTTAAACAAGAAAAGAAGATATAAAAAAAATGAAGAAAGTAAAGTTTAACTTATTATTAATCTATTATTCTTTTATTTGATTTTTGACAAATGAAAATCAAGACTATAAAAAGAGAAGGAAAATAAAATACACAAGAGGAAAATTGAAAAAGTGATGTTAGAAAAAAAGAAAAACAGATAGAGCGGAATACATTTTAGTGTCTGTTTGGATGATGGTTTTTCATGGTATGATATGGTATGGTTATCATGGGAACCATGTTTGTTTTGATTGTTTGTTAAAGGGGATGGTATGGTATGGTATTTTTTCATGGTTTGATAACCATGGAATTCCCTAATTTTCTGAACCACCAATGTAGTGGTATCTCATGATTTTCCTTTTTCTTTTCCAACTATACCCTTATATAATTTTATTTAATTGTATTTTACCCTTTACCATATATTACTAATTCTTATGTTTTTCTGCTCTCAATCTCTCTCTACTCTTTGTTGCGTTGTTCTTCTCTTTTCTTCTTCCACCTTTTCTTCTTCGACGCTTGTGGTACAATTCCAAAAATCAAGTGGGGCTGCAAATTTGGTTGTCGTGATTTGCAGTGATTTAAGTCAACTGTATCCATTAAAAAATGCTATGATGAAGAGACATTGAAGAATTATTACTTGTTCATTGGTGTCATGGAAGAATTATTACTTGTTAATTGGTGTCATGTGGTACAAATAATAAACTGATGGAAAGATCCAATTTGCTCATTTTTTATGATTGGGTAACTAATGGATATTATTACTTTTTCTCTATCTGTCTCGTTGTAATGAAACACTGAATCTCTCCCATCAGAGTTAACTCCCAGCTATAACTGATACTAGAACAAAGGAACAATATTCAATTTTAAAAAAATTATGTGGTCAAATATTTTTTCATGGATAGAGATGCTTTAGCTCAAAATTTTCCATGGATTGCTAGTTAACTGAAGACAGTATGATATCGATTGAAATGGGTCGAATGCTACTAGTTTTAGTGCTCATCATCCCATTGAATGAGCAAAGGTATTCAATTTCAAACTCCAAAAGTTGTATTCGATTATTTACATGCCTCTAAAGCTTGTCCAGAAAATGGAAATTTCTTGATGCATAATTGTGCTTATTATGATGCATAGTTAATTCAAACATCAATATCCAAAATCCCGCTCATAGTTAATAAGAAAATACCCCTAATTATTATAAATTTAAAATTTATAATAATTAGGGATATTTTAGTAAACTAAAATTTATAATAATTAGGGGTATTTTAACAAACTAAAATTTATAATAATTAGGGGTATTTTAGTAAACTTATTCGTTACGATACAGTACCATACCATCAAACCAAACAAAAAACTATCATTAAACAGTAGTGAACAATACAGTCTATCTAAATATTGTATTGTCTATACCAGTACCATACCATACCATACTATACCATATATTATGAAATCATGGCAAACCACAATCCAAACATAGTGTTAAGGGATTACTATTTTTCACCTTATTTTTCTTATTGTTTACATACCATACTATACCATACATTATGAAATCATGACAAACCACAATCCAAACATAGTATTAGGGGATTACTATTTTTCACCTTATTTTTCTTATTGTTGTGTCATTTACACTTATGTGTGAGAAGAGAAAAGGAAAATTTATAATAGAGTGGGACCACCAATATGAGTTTTATCAATTAAAAATATCCTCGTACAACTATTACATGTCATATCTCACTCACCAAAAAAATTTTCGCTTGCAAAGTACTTATAATAGACCTGACGATATTATCAAAGATAGTTTCGCTCCGACCTCCGCGTCTTCGCCTCCGCCTCCCCTTGTTGCTGCAGTTAGGGTTTCGTAAGACACACACAAGAGCGAACAGGTAAAAACTTTCTCAATCCTACTACATTTTATTCACCATTTAATAGAATCTAACGTCTTTTTTTTATTCGATTTACCATTTTCTCACGAACATGTTTTCTTCATTTCACTATCAAAGAGATGAAATCACTATTTTGTTTTTATTTATTTACAACCGTGGTGTCCGGGTCAGCTTTTGCGCACCTTAGACTAATTCCACTGAATTCCTGCCACCTCCCATTAGCAACATTTACCACGTAAACTCTATTCACCAAGTTTTGGACAGATGAAAAGAAATCACCTAGTGTTTTTATCTCGGGATTTGAACGTGACTGCTCATGATTCTCGAACCACTTCATTGACCGCTAGGTCACGCCTTTGAGTTAGTTGTTGCAACATTTATTTTGTGGAGGCAGTGAAATTTTGATTTTGTTAGTTGCTTGACACGTTACATGTGTAGCTAATATTTGGTTGGGGAGTTAAAGGGTTTTGGTGCCTTTTGGTGAGAGTTAGGTCAGTGTTAACAGGAGCTTGAAAATGTTGTGTATTTGATGGGAAGTTGTTCTTGTTTATGGCATAGTTCCAAACATAGCTCTTAGTAGTTATAATACATATGATGTGCATTTCTGAAATTAACTATCCAAACACTAAATGTGTGTGTGTGTGTGTGGGGGGGGGGGGGGGGGGGGGGGGTTTGGCCATGAAAATTGTGAGTATCTGAAAAAAGTAGTTTTTGTTTTCAAAGTGAAAAATGAAAATTTAAAAATTGGAGTTTGTTTGGCCGTGAATACATATTGGAGTTGTTTTTAACTTTTTGTGAGTAATCTAGGGTGAAAAAAGTGAAACTTTTAAGTGTTCCTCAAATTCTTGAAAGTTAATGAATTCAAGGGTTTTCTTGAATTTTATGGACAAACTTCTCTTCTAGCGTTCAACTTTGGGAAAAAGTAAAAACTTTCATAGCCAAACGTCCCCTGAGATTTTGTTTAAACCCGCTTTGTACTCCAGCTCATCTAAATTGTATAAGTTTTTTTTTTTTTGATAACCGTGGTGTTTGGGCCAGCTTGCGCGTACTTCGACTAATTCCACGGGACCTGCCACCTCCCACTATCAATAGGTAACTATATCCACCAAGGCTAGAACAGATGGGAAGAAATCACCCAGTAACTCATCATCCAAATTGCTGAAGTTTAGAACTCACCTATCTTAATATTTACTCCTAAAAGATTTAAGAAAATCTTAGCTAAACCAAATAAGTGACTCTTGTGCCATCTTCTTCAGAAGGCATACAAGGGTGTTTTAGAATAAAAATTCAAATTCTAGATAGGGGTAGATGATTTTTTTCTCATATGCCTAACGTGGACAAAATTACAACATACTGCATTGGTGGGAAGATGAAGGTAGTGATACGCCCAAATTACACCTCTCTTATGAGAGAGTAAGCGGTCGTCGTCAAATATATAATCCAATTAGGTTGGGATCGAATCCCACAGGGAATATGGTGTTAATCAAGACTGTTTGTGATTAATCGACTACTAGTTAATAGTTTCCTTTGATTGGGGTTTTTTTATCAATCAATCAATTGTTAATGATTCAACTTGTTTTAGCAACTTAAAGTCAATATTGCAGTATTTCAAATCAGTGATGTAGTGAAACTAGAGTTGTGAACACTATGAGTATTTATTCTTATCAAATAATAGTTGTGGTGTAGATTCTCAATACTTGTGGGAAGCACCAAGTTGTCATTATCGATGATTTATCCAAGTGTTTTTCAACCTACTTAGATAATCGATTCCTAATTCTTTCGAACTTAGGAAATACCCTCTATTCACACTGATTTTATCTCGAGTTGATTAATCTTGTTACAACATTAATCATTAGATGGAAAGTTAGTCTCTCCAAATCCTCGTTGATAATTCACTTCCTTTAATTGATTTCTCAATTCAAGCAAACCAACATAAGGCTAGATCTATTCTTTGCAACCAATAGAAAACATTCATTACAAGAGAATTAATTTAATCTTAGCCAACTATTAAATCAACAAAAACAATACTCAACTCCAGTCATGGGATTTAGTTCCTTATCAAATAGAAAGAGATAGTATAGATTAAATTCATAATTCAAAAGTAATTAACTTACAAAAGATGGAATTGAAGATTATTCTCTTCCAAGTTCAATAAGTTCAATAGAGAATTCCCAAAACTAAAACAATAATTCGAAAACTGAATTCAAACTTAAGAGCTCCAAATGTAAAAGTTGTTGTTTGGAATAAGTTCAAGATGCTAATGAAAGATTAAGATTTTCTATAAATACCCATCACATTCAGAATTTGAAATTCAAAATCCATATATTCCGCACCATAGCTGACGACAAAGTTGACGGCTTATTAACTTGTTGATAGCCTGTCATCTAAGTCGTCAGTTTGAGTCCTCAACATCTATGTTCTGCCTTCAGGTGACGACTTCTACTTATCACCTATCAACAGGTTGACGACTTATCAACCAAGTCGTCAACTTGACCTTTTCAGCGTATAGATTCTGTCTATGGGTGACGACTTTCTCTGATAACTTATCAACAAAAGTCGTCAACTAAATTTCTTTAACACTTAGCTTCAAAATCACTTCACCAAAACTGTTCTTCTTGTCATGGTTTTCATGCATCTTGACTTTCCTCGCAAAATCACATGAAATACGATAAAAAATAACAATAGTTACTTAAGAGCTTACAATTGCTTCAGGCTAAAAGCCTTAAATGTGCTAACACAAAGCTAGCACATCAACACCCTTAACTTAAAACACTTGTTTGTCCTCAAGCAACTAACACAGTATTATGCACATAATAAGAGCATCAATGCAAAGAGTAGCACTTGTTTTCTTCATTTTGAACCCATTAAGAAACATGTGATCTTTTGCTGCCAAGCAACATCAAGATTCCATACATATCTTTAAAGTTCAAATAGACAAACCACTACTTAAAACTTAGTATTCAATCAAATGTTTAGCAATTTCCACTTCCATTCACATGCCCTCACACAAAAGAAAGAAGTTCCTTACTCCACATATTTCTTTGTTCTTTTAGGAACTAGGCATCAAAGCTCTCACTCTCAGCACGAAGTTTTAAATTGTGCACCTATAATGCCATAAGCTTGCCCTTACCATTCCGTTTGGTTCATCTGGTAGTCAAACTAAGATCACTACAGGGTTTTCTTGTCTTGAAGTGAAGGCTTAAGTGCGGGGAAGGTCGATTTAGGATTAGTGACTTAGCCTCTCTTTGTTCACTTACACCACTTGGCTACAACCACTTATTCCTTTGCATTTTTCTCCCAATCAACTTTTGTATCCTTCTCAGCATTCACACTCAACACCATTTATTTAGTATTATTACTAAATTTTTTGTGTATATATATATATATATATATATATATATATATATATATATATATATATATATATACGAACTTTCACAACATCTTTTGCACCTTCCAATCATCATCCCTTCTACTGTAGCCACCCTCAACTTAGGCGATTTACCTAAGTTGATGTGTAAAATGTCCAAAGAGAGAACTGACTAAAAGGCTTAATTATAAACTCTGTGAAAGGTGGTTAATTTGTTGAAACAAAGAAAACATTCTAATGGCTCAAAAAGGGATATATTATATGCCTAAAAGTTGTTTACAACAACAACAACAAACCCAGTGTATTCCCACAAAGTGGGGTCTGGGGAGGGTAAAGCGTACGCAATCCATACCGCTACTCCAAAGAAGTAGAGAGGTTGTTTCCGATAGACCCCCGGCTCAAGATAAGGAATAATAAACAAAAGCGTAATGGAACATGAAGCAAGATGGATGGCATCACATAAAAAAGATTAAGACAAATTAAATCAAAGCAGTATGAGATAAGGTAACCAAGTGCAATGTGCAATAAGAGATAAGAAATAAGGCATCCGAAAAACGACACTCACCTAGTAGTAACAGACACTCACAGGCCAGAGACACCCTCCACCCCCAAACCCTCCTGACCTAAGGACACAGTCCTAGGATTAGTAACCTGGTAGTAACCTGACTATACCAGGGCTCTTCTAACTACTAACTACAGCCCATGCACAAAACCTATCCTTATACCCTTATCCGCGACCTCCACAACTTCCTATCTAGGGTCATGTCCTCAGTAAGCTGAAGCTCATGTCTAATCACTTCCCTCCAGTACTTCTTCGGCCTACCTCTCCTCCTCCTGAAGCCATCTAACGCTAGCCTCTCATACCTCCGAACTGGGGCACCCCTCCTCATCACATGCCCAAACCATCTCAGCCTTTCTTCCCGCATCTTGTTCTCCACCGAAGCCACTCCCACCTTCTCCCGAACTGTCTCATTCCTAACTCTATCCCCTCTAGTAAGTCCACACATCCAACGCAACATTCTCATTTCTGCCACCTTTATTCTTTGAATGTGGGAGTTCTTGACTGGCCAACACTCTGCTCCATAGAGCATAGCTGGCCGGACTGCCACTCTGTAGAATTTGCCTTTAGGACCTTCTTATCACACAACACTCTTGAGGTGAGCCTCCACTTCATCCAATCTGCTCCAATACGATTAGAGACATCCTTATCTATCTCACCATTCCCCTGAATCAAAGACCCAAGATACTTAAAACTATCCCTCTTACAAACATCCTGGGAATCCAACCTCACCACCACATCTTCCTCCTGCCTCAAGTCATTAAACTTGCATTCCATATATTTCGTCTTGGACCTACTCAACCTGAACCCTTTAGATTTAAGGGCTTGCCTCCAAACCTTTAATTTTTCATTCACCCTCTCGCGTCTCATCAATCAACACTACATCGTTCGCAAACAACATACACCAAGGTACCTCCCCTTGAATACTTCACGTCAACATGTCCAACACCAATGCAAACAGAAAAGGACTAAGAGTTGAACCCTGATGCAACCCTGTCTCGACTGAAAAATGCTTTGAGTCCCCCCTCGGCGTTCGCACCCGAGTCTTCCTTCCATCGTAATGTACACCACCGGGAGACCTCTTTAGAGACTTTGTCATACATCTTCTCCAAGTCAATAAACACCATGTGCAAATCCCTCTTTCTTTCCCTATACTGCTCCATCAATCTCCTTACTAGGTGGATTGCCTCCGTCGTCGAACGACCAGGCATAAAACCAAACTGATTCTCCGAAAAAGATACGAGCTTCCTCAATCTCCGCTCAACCACCCTCACCCAAATCTTCATAGTATGGCTCAACAACTTAGTACCCCTATAGTTGGTGCAACTCTGAATGTCGCCCTTGTTTTTATACAACGGAATCATCATACTCCACCTCCAAGCCTCAGGCATTCTCGTCGTCTTGAAAATGTTGTTAAACAAATTAGTCAACCACCTTAAACTTGCCCTACCTACAAACTTCCAAAAATCCATCGGAATCTTATCAGGCCCCGTCGCCCTTCCCCTCCGCATTCTGCGAATAGCTTCTCCGACCTCCTCAATCGTAAAGCGTCTACAATAACCGAAATCACGTCTATCCTCCGAGAGCTCCAGCTCTCCTAACTCAATGCCTCTGTCCCCCTCCTCGTTCAAAAGCCTCTGAAAATACTCCCGCCATCGCTTCTTAATTTGGACATCCTCCACCAAAACTCTACCATTCTCCCCCTTAATGCACTTAACTTGGTCGAGGTCCCGACCCTTCTGCTCCCTAGCCTTATCAAGCCTAAACAACCTCTTTTCCCCACCTTTCTTCTCTAAACCCGCATGCAAGCTCTCAAATGCTGCTGTCTTAGCAACAGTAACTGCTAGCTTAGCCTCCTTTCTAGCTACTTTGTAGGCCTCTCTATTCACCCGCTTCTCCTCTGCATCTTTACTTTCCACCAATTAAATATACGCCCCTTTCTTATTCTCTCCACTCTCTTCTTAACTTCTTCATTCCACCACCAGTCCCCCTTATGACGACCTGCCTGACCCCTTGAAACACCCAACATTTCTCTAACAGTCTCCGTGATGCAACTGACAGCCTTATCTCACATAACATCCACGTCCCCCCTACAATCTCACACACCCAATCCTGCCACTTTCTCCTCTAACTCCCGCCCACTAACAGGCGTCAAGCCACTCCACCTAATTCTAGGTCGGCCCTCTCCCGCCCTCCTCTTTTTGCTCTTCGTAATAATCAAGTCCATCACTAGAAGCCTGTGCTGAGTCGAAAGATGCTGACTCGGGATGACTTTATAGTCCTTACATAAAACCCTATCCCCCTTTCTAAGCAGCAAAAAGTCAATCTGAGTCTTGGCTATCACGCTTCGGAAGGTAATCAGGTGATCCTCCTTCTTCGGAACGGTCGAATTCACCACTACCAACCTAAAAGTTGTTTATTTTGGCTAAATGGCTTACTTATCAGAAACGGCCTGTGATCACTTCTCAGATGACTACTTGCAATCCCAACAGAATGATTTGGGCAAGTTCTAGATGCATGCACACAATAATAACATATTCATAGAAAAACCTCACTGTCTCATGGCATGGAATTGTACGGACATCACCAGTTACTCAATCAAAACCTAAGCTCAAGCAGGGAATGCCATATTTGCATACTTTCGTAGACAGGATTGGTTTCTATGCACCTAGCAATCAGTCTCACAACCAAAAATTTTAATGGGCTCACAATTTCAAATCACAATTTTCAAACTTAGGCAATGCTACTCAGTCATATCTACTCCTCATGCATACGTAACACACAACTAAAAACAAACAACAAATCCTAAACATGTTGGTTCCTAGATAGCGCTCAAGAGCATAGAACACAGACAATACAACCTTGAGGTTGCAAGTACCTCCACCCCCACTAATAAAAACAGGCATTGTCCTCAATGCAAATATATCAAACTATAACAAGGGTGAGAAAATACCTGCAGCGCCTTAAGCGCTTGTATGATGAGCCGCTAACTGTGCTGCTGCATCATCAGCGGGAAGAGTATCATCAGTGGCATCAGGTTGCATTGATGCATCCACAGTAGTGGTTGGCGGAGTAAAGAACTCCTCAACAGGCTCAGGAGGTCCATAAGCAGAGGCTCCGACAACCCGGGCCCTCAGTGTTTTTTCTAGCGGTTCACCATCTGCTTTCGATTTTCTCAATGCTTCTTTCAGTTTTTTCTTCTCCTCCTTCCTTTTCGCTCTCTTTTCTAGTCTCTTTTATCATCATTCTCACTTCTCTTTCTTTTTCTGTCTTTTTTATCCATTGGTTTCCCAGTGATGTCAAACAGTGCGACTTCTTCCTCTTCTGATTCTCCATCAACAGGAACTTGGAATATCGACATTTGACGGCTCTGTAAAGCCGTAATATCAGCTCTAGCCTTTTCCCAGGCTGCCTCAAATGCTGCAAGATCAGGCGCAGACATTTCTTTCAGCGTTTCATTCACTCGCCGCTCCATCTTATCAATGCGTTCAGGGAGATTCAGGAAGGGTGCGATGGCTGCTTTTATTTTCTTATCAACAATCGGCTCCAACTGGTCAGCAAAAAACCTCAGCTGGGCTTCAAACTCTTTTCCTTGCGTTACTAGCTTCTTGAAATTTTGTGGAGTCAATGCATACTCAGACACCGTTGCTGTGATCATTACATTTTCTTCCATCTCTGGAACTGGTTCAGCACCTACAGAGGAGGTAGCCTGAAGAGATTCTGGTAATGACCGCTGCACATTTTGTGTAGAACCTGTGGCAGTTGCAGGTGTATGAACTCCCTCGGAAATGATAGTGTCATTCCCTACACTCGTTCCTTTGCCTAAAACCAGTGTAGGCCTGCTCTCATCTCTTCTGTTAGGATTGCGGGTCTTCTTGGACACCTGTGATGACTGGAACATGGGCTGCTTCGCATAACCTTGTAATCAGACAAGGGAACGAATATGCTGTATCGGGTCATGTTGCCCGAATCTTGATCTCATCTGCAATGATTTCCCCAAGTTCAGGGGAAATTTGACATTAAGCTTGCCACTAGCACCGCTCTATCCTCACCCATGATATTGTCTCCCACAGTAGGCATCAACCTGTATCTTACCACTCCCACCAGAATTTAGCTTCTTGAGACAACGAAACTTTAAAAATGTGCGCACTTGGATTGTTCAACCACTCAGGCTCCTCTTCTGCTATGATTTGTGCCAACCAATGGCGTTGATTTGCCCTATCAGTCATTTTGTGATAGAATTCTGGAGAGTCAACAAAGTCAGGACCATGCAAAGACCTATTGATCGTACGGTTAGATAAATCTACCGTAACCCCTCGCACCGGTATCTGATTCATGTTGGGATTTTCTGTGGTTTTTTCTCCCTTTATGCACATGTTTACCGAGGTGGCTGTGTAGTTGGCATAGAATTCTCTTACCAACGCCGGACAGTCTGATTCGCCTTCCTTGGTGGTCCATGTTAGGTCATAAGTGCTGGAAGCCCTTTCCAGTGGTGGGAATTTGCTTAGCCCGGATTTGATTATTTTCACCTCTTCACACAAGGGCCTCATGGTACTTCTTTTTTCAGTAGTTAACAATCCCTTATGGTAGATCTTGGAGGCTTCTTTCACTTGCCTCATGGTAGATCTTAGAGTTTGCATAGAAGATCTTATTATCAGGAATTTGAAAAGCTAAGGGTTAATGGGTTTTTGGATCTGTTAATGGTTTTGGATCGGGTTAAAATAACTTACCTGGCCCTAAAATTTAAGTGATGGCTTATCAATAGGTTGATAGCCCGCCACTTTGCTTGTCAACTCAAGGTAGAATGTTGCATAATTGTGCTTCAACTAACGACAAGGAGTGACGGCTCGTCACTTGGTTGACGACTTATCAGCCTTGTCGTCACCCTTATCCAGAATGTGACATCTCTTTGCTTCAATTGACAACTTCAAGTCATAGGTCGTCAACTTGTTGATAGCCTATCAACTTAGTAGTCAACTCTATCCAGTGTGTACCTCTTTCCTTGCTTCAGTTGACAACTTCAAGTGATGGGTCGTCAACTTGTTGATAGCCCATCAACTTGGTCGTCAACTTCATCTATCTTCAATATTGATTTCAACTCTGTTCCTGCACACTTTAACAAACACATTACTCAAAACGAAACCTTAAAACAAACAAAATACTTACAACACAAAAAGTTGGGTTCTCCTAATAGTGCCTGATCTAATGTCGCGGCACTCCTAATAGTGCCTGATCTAATGTCGCGGCACGACTCGGTTATCTCGTCTACTCAAACTTCGTCGAGATACACCTTAGACAACAGCTTGGCTTCATTCATTGGGCCAATATAACTCTTGATTCTTTGTCCATTGACCTTAAACAAACTTCCTTCTTTATTTTCAAGTTCCACCACACCCGATGTAAAAACTTGAGTTATTCTGAAGGGTCTCGTCCATTTCAACTTCTACTTGCCCGGAAAGAGCTTGAGTCGAGAGTTAAACAGTAGTACCCAATCACCAACACGAAAGTCCCGCTTCTTAATTCTCTGACCATGGTATTTCTTCATTCTCTCTTTATATAAGTCGGCTCTTTCATAGGCATCGAGATGGAATTCATCCATCTCATTCAGCTGACCTAGTCTCACTTCCGCTGCCTCCTTCTAGTCCATGTTCAACCGCTTGAGCGCCCACAAAGCTTTGTGCTCCAGCTCTATAGGAAGATGACATGCTTTGCCAAAAATCAATTGATTCGGTGACATCCCAATGGGTGTCTTGAAAGTCGTTCAATATGCCCACAAAGCATCATCGAGCTTCCTTGATCAATCACTTCTGTTTGCATTCACCTTCTTGGCCAAAATTGCTTTTATTTCTCTGTTTGACACCTCCACTTGCCCACTAGTTTGTGGGTGATATAGAGTGGCCACTTTATGCTGCTTCACACCATACTTCATCATTGCAGCCCGAAACACCTTGTTGCAAAAGTGAGATCCCCCATCATTTATGATTGTCCGAGGCACCCCAAATCGTTAAAAAATATTCTTTTTCAGAAATGCAACCACCCTTTTTCCTTCATTGTCAGCTAAAACAACGGCGTCAACCTACTTGGACACATAGCTCACAAACGGTCTCATGAAGTCAATACCCCAGACATCAAATAATTCAACCTCCAACATCTTTGTCATTGGCATTTCATGATGGTTTGAGATTGAACCTTGCCTTTAGCATTGATCGCTTTTCTTCACGAACTCATAAGCATCAGTAGTAACCACTTTGCAACATTTTTCTCGCCGTACGATCACCTGCATGATGTCCCCCAACTAGGGAAGTATGGCAGGCTTTCAAAATGCTTAGTATATCAACTTCCGGGATGCACCTTCTAATGATGATGTCTGCACAGTGTCTGAACAAGTAGGGTTCATCCCAAAAGTATCTAGTAGCATCATGGAGAAACTTCTCTTCTGATGGAAAAATAAAAATAAGTTCTTCGGAATAATATCACTAACAACAAAGTTAGCAAAATCAGCATACCAAGGCACCATTTCAAGAGCAGCCGCTAGAATTTGCTCATCCGAAAAAGCATTATCAATATCAAGCTTCTCCTCCATAGTGGACTGATTACTCTCTAATCTGGATAGGCGATCCGCAACTTGATTTTCACACCCCTTTCTGTCTTTGACTTCAAAGTCAAATTCCTGCAGCAATAACACCCATCTGATGAGCCTTGGTTTGGCGTCTTTCTTCACCATCAAGTATCTAAACGTAGCATGGTCGGTGTGGACCACTACCTTGGTAACCAACAGATAAGCACGGAACTTCTCAAATGCATAAACAACTGTTAGAAGTTCCTGCTCAGTAACTGTATAGTTTTTCTGTGCCCCATTCAACGCTTTGCTAGCGTAATAGATGGGGTGGAACAGTTTCTCCTTCTTCTGGACAAGAACTGTCCCAAGTGCTACCCCACTCGCATCACACATTATTTTGAATAGCTTAGACCAATCCGGAGTAACAGTAATAGGGGCAGAAGCCAACTTCTCCTTAAGGCATTGAAATGCGTTCATACAATCATCATCATCGAACAATAACTTGGTCTCCTTCTCCAATAATTTGCAAAGTGGGTTTGCAATCTTGGAGAAATCCTTTATGAACCTTCGGTAGAATCCTGCATGGCCAGAAAACTACGAACTCTTTTCACTGAGATAGGAGGGGGTAGTTTTTCAATAACTTCTACCTTTGCTCGATCAACTTCAATCCCCTTTGCCGAAGTTCTATGTCCCAGCACTACGCCTTCCTTCATCATGAAGTGGCACTTCTCCCAATTCAGCATAAGATTGAATTCTTGACACCTCTGTAGTGCGCTGCTTAAATTCACCAAACACAGTTCGAATGAGTCGCCTACTACAGAGAAGTCATCCATGAACACTTCTAAAGTGTCCTTCACCATATTTGAGAAAATCGACATCATGCACCTTTGGAACGTGGCTGACGCATTGCATAATCCGAACGACATTCGCTTGAATGCGAAAGTTCCATACGAGTATGTGCAGGTCGCTTTCTCTTTATCCTCCGGAGCAATCAAGATTTGATTGTATCCTGAGTAACCATATAAGAAATAGTACCAACCCCTTCCTGCCAGTTGTCCATGAAGGGTATTGGGAAATGGTCTTTCAGTGTCCATGAATTCAGCTTCCTGTGGTCCATGCAAACTCGCCATCCGGTCACCGACCTAAGTGGGGTCAACTCATTCTTCTCATTTGCAACAACGGTCATGCCTCCTTTCTTAGGCACGCACTGCACTGGACTCACCCACTTACTGTCAAAAATAGGGTACACTACCCTAGCGTCAAGCCACTCTGTGATCTCCTTTTTCACCACTTCTTGCATTGGTGGATTTAACTTTTGTTGATGTTCAATCGTGGGCGTACATTCTTCCTCAAGCTGGATCTTATGTGCGCAAATGCCCAGTGGGATGCTTATAATGTCGGCACTAGTCCACCCAATAACCCTCTTGTATCGCCTCAGAACAGAAATAAGAGCCTTAACTTGATGCTCCACCAAATCTGCTACAATAATAATGGGTAACGTATTTCCATCACCTGAAAACACATACCGCAGATACGCAGATATCCTGGTAGCTCCTTCAGTTCCAACACCGGTGGCTCTTCGATAGAAGGATTGGCCGGTGGTGTTGGACAATCTTTAAGTCAAAATCCAGCTTCTTAGAGGCATAAGAATACAACCCTATCGCGGTCAATGCACACACCGTCGCATCATACTCATCGATTCCCTCTCTATCAAAGTTCATCAACACCGCGGCCAATGTCTCCACAACAAATCTCTCCTCAATTGGTACTTTTTGCTCATCTTCATAGACTACATCAACGATAGAGAAAACACTCATCTCCTTTTGCTACTTCATCGATTGACAAACATCAAAACTGACCTCTTCGTCATTGCGCCTGAATTTCTGCTCATTGGTCTGCAGGTCAATTAACACACTCCCGGTTGCTAAGAACAGTCTACCCAAGATTATAGGTACCTCGAAATCCACCTCACAATCCAGGATTACAAAGTCCGTTGGGAAAATAAAGCTAGCCACCTTAACAAGAACATCATAAAGAATCCAACTGGCCTTTTCACCGGTCTATTCGCCATTAGAAGCCGCATATTGGTGGGTGTAGGATCTCCCAAACCCAGCTTCTTGAAAACCGCCAATGGCATCAGATTTATACTTGCCCCAAGATCACAAAGGGCCTTTGCGAACTTGAATGATCCGATGGTACATGGAACAGTGAATTCTCCCGGATCCGCCTTCTTCTGCACTAACGATCTTGTAGCAATGACGCTACCATGATGCAAGTTATCTACCAGTTCATAGCTCACAGTCCGCTTCTTTGTCACAAGGTATTTTATAGACTTAGCATAACCTGACATCTGCTCTAGTGCCTCAACTAGAGGTACATTTATTGTCAGCTGCTTCAACATGGCCATGAATTTGCTAAATTTAGTTTCATCTGCAATCTGTGTGGAAATGGTAGAGGTATTTTTGGTACTCTTGAAATAGCCTTCTCTCCTTTCTTTCCCTTGTCTTTCTCCAAATCATCAACCCGCTTCTGTTTAGACGAATTTTTGTCTTTTCTAGCTTTTTAGATTCTACTCTACTGGTTGTTCTCCATCTGCTTCTGCTTCTAATGCCACCACGTCATCTGTAACAGGTTTGCCCAAACAAGGGCCAAGTAACACTTACCACTTCTAGTGGTAATAGCCATGCATAAGTAATCATTCCTCGGATTTTGCACCGTATCACTAGGCAATGGATTTTGCACCATATTACTAGGCAATGTTCCACTCTTCCTCTGATAGAACGTTGCTGAATACTGATTCATCTGTTGCTCTAATTGCTTAATAGATGTGGAATGTGAGTCAACTAATTGTCTCATCGTCGATAAGTAACCTTTCATCTCCCCGACTCCAGCATCTGTTGATTCCACTCCTTTTAACAATTTAGCCATCATATCCTCCATCGACGTCTTACCAGAACTAGTCGTAGCAGTGTCGCGACTCCCAGGTGGTACATACAAACCACTCTTATCAGTCGGCCATTGGCTCGGAAACTCCCCTGATTATTCAAGTAGTTCGCCTCCTCAGAATCTGATTCTGCTCCCCTACTATGTGACCCCACAACTTTTACCTTTTCTACATTCCCGGATAACAGATAACAAATGCTTTGTAAGTAAATCCATCTGTGTGTTCATGCGAGCCATGTCCTGATCACGCTCTTCTCTCCTATGCTGTTCTGCTGACATTCCACTAGACCCAGTATTGCTTGCTACCTCAGAATCCCTGGTATGCCAAGCTCTACTTGTCTTAGTCATTCGTTCTAACATCTCCGCAGCCTCAGTAAAGGTGAGTTCCATAAAAGCTCCTCCTGCAGCATTATCTACTTGGCTTTGTAATTGAATTCAAAGCTTTGTAGAATGTTTCCATCAAATGTTCATCAGTCA
>NC_061113.1:206033371-206046799 GCF_002878395.1 Capsicum annuum | reverse complement strand
CATTGAGTCAACTTCTTTTTAAACCCCACCCATGTTTCATGCAAGGCTTCATAGGCAGTTGCCTAAAGTTGCTGATCTCATCCCTCAACTGTAACATTCTGGAAGGCGGAAAGAACCTTTCCAGGAAAGCTCCTTTCAGTTGCCTCCAGTTTGTTATAGAATCGGGTGCCAACTCATTCAGCCACAGAGACGGTGGAAATAATCTCAGACCAATGGCATTTTGCCCCACTCCAGGATTATCAAACGACTTACAAATGTTGATGAAATTCACCAAATGCAGAGTTGGATCATCACCAGGTAATCCACCAAAGAGTCCTTTCAAGTTAAGTAGCTGGATCATAGTGCTGATGATATTAAATTTCACCTTAGGAACTAGTGGTGGTGGAATGATTGCTCTGGTAGCTCCAGCTCCATCCAAATAGGCATCATCTAAGGAAAATGCACAACAGGCTGTTGATGCATCCTACCTCTTGCTTGCCGATTCCGATTTGCTGGTATAACATTTTCAGCACGTCGCCTATTTGCAGGATCAACCAACTCATCATCACCCAAATCTTCATCGTCCGCATTGGGTACATGCTCTGGTAATCCAGCATTCTGTTGGTTAACTTGAGCATTAGCCAAAACAGCTAATCTTTCAGCTTCTTGTTGGTCAGCCATTCTCTCGATTAGTTGAGGTCCGGGTTGACAGGTAATAATGGTTCTCGTGACCTTTTGGTTCGTGGCATGTACAACAAATAGCTTCATTAGGAAACTTAATGAAGAGTCAATTATCACATACTTAATTGACAACCGTATTTCTCGGCAACTGCGCCAAAATTTGATACGCCCAAATTACACCTCTCTCATGAGAGAGTAAGCGGTCGTCGTCAAATATATAACCCAACTAGGTTGGGATCGAATCCCACAGGAAATATGGTGTTAATCAAGACTATTTGTGATTAAATCGACTACTAGTTAATAGTGTCTTTTGATTGGGGGGTTTTTATCAATCAATTGTTAATGTTTCAATTTGTTTTAGCAACTTAAAGTCAATATTGCAGTATTTCAAATCAATGATGTAGTGAAACTAGAGTTGTGATCACTATGAGTATTCACTCTTATCGAATAATAGTTAGATTCTCAATACTTGTGGGAAGCACCAAATTATCATTATCGATGATTTATCCAAGTGTTTTTCAACCTACTTAGATAATCGATTCCCTAATTCTTTCGAACTTAGGATACCCTCTATTCACACTGATTTTATCTCGAGTTGATTAATCTTGTTACAACATTGATCATTAGATGGAAAGTTTGTCTCTCCAAGTCCCCGTTGATAATTCACTCTCTTTAATTGATTTCTCAATTCAAGCAAACCAACATAAGGCTAGATCTATTGTTTGCAACCAATCGAAAACATTCATTACAAGAGAATTATTAAGATGATCCCACAGTAAATCGATTCTTAGCCAACTATTAAATCAACAAAACAATACTCATAGATCCCACAACTCCAGTTATGGGATTTAGCTCCTCATCAAATAGAAAGAGATAGTATAGATTAAATCCATAATTCAAAAGTAATTAACTTACAAAAGATGGAATTGAAAATTGTTCTCTTCCAAGTTCAATAGAGAATTCCCCAAACTAAAACAATAATTCGAAATCTGAATTCAAAATTAAGAACTCCAAATGTAAAAATTGCTGTTTTGGAATAAGTTCAAGACGCCTAATGAAAACCTAAGATTTTCTATAAATACCCATCATATTCAGAATTTGAAATTCAAAAGCCATACACCATAGCTGACGACAAAGTTGACAGCTCATCAACTTGTTGATAGCCTGTCATCTAAGTCGTCAGTTTGAGTCCTCAGCATCTATGTTCTGTCTTCAGGTGACGACTTCTACTCAACCAAGTCGTCAACTTGACTTCTTCAGCATATAGAATCTGTCTGTGGGTGACGACTTCCTCTAATAACTTATCAACAGGTTGACTACTTGTCACCAAAGCCGTCAACTAAATTTCTTCAATACTTAGCTTCAAAATCACTTCACCAAAAATGTTCTTCTTGTCATGGTTTTCATACATCTTGACTTTCCCTGCAAAATCACATGAAATACGATAAAAAACAACAATAGTTACTTAAGAACTTACAATTACTTCAAGCTAAAAGCCTTAAATGTGCTAACACAAAGCTAGCACATCAGGTATCCGTGGAATAGTCGAGGTGTATGCAAGGTGGAAAATGAAATTCAAGAAGAAAGCTTAGAGGATAGTTCGTTTAACATTTAAAATTTTTAAGATAGCGAGTTTCAAATCTTTAGGAGTATAATAAGTGACTATTGGTCTTGTTAATGAGTAATAGGTTTTTGAATTGGAATTGATGTCATTTTAAGATGACTTTATAGTTTAAGCCAGTGATTTTGTTATGAAAAAGGGTGTCGGGTGCCACAGGCAAAGGGTCAAATGATCCTCCCAAGAGATTGGAGTTTGATTTCAACTCAGTAAACCATCTAAAGCCAGTGATTTTTTACATTGTAAAAGGATCTATTGTTTAGCAGTTCATGTACAAACTGTTTCAGGTTTAGTTAATGTGATCTCACTGATAATTTTATGGATGGAGAACATCTCCTTTCTATAGGCTACATATTCATTTTAGCATTGGCTGAATGGAAGGGTGTATCTAAATCTGAACACAATCCATGTGCAGATGTTAAATGCACGGCTGCTCTACTACAATTAATCATATTAGTTATAAAGTTAGATGAAACTGTTCTTTTCATATCACCTGTAGCCAACACATCTACTTGTCTCGTCTCAGGTTTAGTAAGTCCGGGCATCTTCTGTTCAGGAAGGATGAGGCCAATTTTCTGTGGTAACTTCGATTTTGAGACCAGACAGTTTGAGCTGGAAAAGCTTTTCAGAAGATACGGGAAGGTTGATAGGGTGGATATGAAGTCTGGTAAGATTGTAACACTTCGTCAAGTTTCTTTCTGTGCCACTTGTCTTATTTCTAACCTTATTCTGTTATTTTCTCTTTTTGGATATGATATGATGGACCTTGTGGCGAGTTTAAGTTGTGGCGATAACTTGTTATGGACACTAACCCCTAGATTTATGGTGTACCATACTTGATAGATTTTTTGGTAAAATTATATACATCAACAACAACAAACCCAGTATATTCCCACATAGTGGGTTCTGTTTGATAAAATTATATATACTTGATTAATTGGTTCTTGTTAGGTGTTAACTACTTGTATGTGACACCTCCCCAACGAGGTCTTATTGTTTCCTTCTGTGTATCTTAGAATGTACTCCCTCTGCTCCTAAACATTTGTCATCCTTATTAAAAATAAATATTCATAATACTTGTCATTTTAAAAATTCAAGACATAATTAGTTGTTTGTTTCCACTTTTACCCGTAGTCATAAATATATACAGATATTAATATGTGCAGAAGAGAGAAGTATTAACTAAAGATGAGTAATAAATAAGGGTAATTTAGTCAAATTACTCTCTAGTTAATGTTTTTCTTAAGGGGTGTGCAAACAAAAAAGGTGACTAAGTATGTAGGAACAGAGGGAGTAATTCTTAGTACATGCACATCTTACTGCTAGTGAGTTTCTTCCTGCAGTAGGAGCCTGGGTGATTTCCATCTACTAGGGTGGTTGTACATAATCAGATTCATTTTCTGTATATTCTTTTATGTGTTATGTTTTTTTAAATATGGGCAATAAGTTCTATGGCATCAAATGGTCTGGCCAAGTGGTGTGTTTTGTCAATGGTACATCAATTATATATATACAGCTAAACAAAGTTGTCTGAAATCCAAGTAACACAGAGCTCACCACTATTGACTACCTAATGAGATTGGGTAAGATTATGTGAAGTCTGCGGCTTGTTAAGGTTCCTTGTAACAATGAAGCTGATGGTGGCAAAGTGATTGGGAGATGAAATATGAACATGGCTATAACAACTCTTGGCCCGTTCTGTGGTTTCACTGCTCAAATGACCACAATTTGGTCTGATGTGGGTGCTGCATTCCATCTTTACATTGTGGCTATGTTGGATGGGATATCCAGTCTGCTCATTTGGTTCAACAGCAGAAGTCTGTTGAGTTTGGTGGGGTATTAGGATATTTTTACCAAAAAAAGTGTATTTTTTAAAGTGTAGACCCCCATACTCAACCGATTCTTTGGCGCAGGATAACATTGCAATGTCCATACCCATTGCTGATGGATGGTGTCTATTGCGTTTCCTGATTGTTTCGAGAAGAACTCTCTGATCCATCATGTCATCACAATCACATATTATCTTCAGTTACTATTTCCCTCTATTCCTCGTGAATTTTGCCTTGCCTTCACTTTCAGACTTGTCACAATGCCGACCTCGAAGCTGAGGCAGCAGTTTAAAATGGAGAAGGCACTCTTTTACATTATCCCATCATGTGATATCCACTTTTCCCTGGCATCTTTAGTCCACTACTGAAGGTCTGTTGCTGATTTTAATGGTCAGAGTTTCTATATTTGACAGAGTGATTGTAATGCGATGAAATATTAGATGGTTTGCACATCTTCTAGATAGAGTTATTTTTCCTTAATTATAAAAAAAAGAGGAGGTTATCTTTCCTTTTCTTATTGAGCATTTAAGAGTAGTGGAATCCGTTGTTTGAGGATTCTTGTTATCACCAACTGAGTTTTTGTTTAATCTTCAGTTTATTTCTTGGATCAAACTTCAGGTTTTGCTTTTGTTTATATGGATGATGAAAGAGATGCAGAGGATGCTATTCGGGGGCTTGACCGAATAGAATTTGGCAGAAAGGGTCGGAGGCTTCGTGTTGAGTGGTCAAAGGTAATCCATTTTTGTGCCTTCAACCCCCACCCCCACCCCAACCCCAACCCCAACCCCAAACCACATGTTTATGCTGTGTTTTTCGCTGTGCTGCAGGAAGAACGAGGCAGGAAGCCTGAGGGTTCTAGTAAATCTTCATCAAGTGTCAGAGTTTGCAAGACGTTGTTTGTCATAAATTTTGATCCATATAATACTAGGACAAGGGATCTGGAAAGGCACTTTGATCCATATGGAAAAATACTCAATACAAGGATCCGGAGGAATTTTGCATTTATTCAATTTGAGACACAGGAGGATGCCACTAGAGCCCTGGATGCAACGAATATGAGGTATATGCTTTCATAAATTTTCGTTGGAATTGGGCATGTAGTTTCCAAATTTCCACATTAATTTGACCTAACCTTTCGTTTGATTGCTTGTTACATGTTTAAATGCAGTAAGCTGATGGACCGAGTTATCACAGTGGAGTATGCAATCAAAGATGATGATGATAGGAAAGATGGATATGGTCCTGGTAAAACCTATGATCGATCACCTAGGAGAGGTTATGACCGAAGCCGATCTCATAGTCCTTATGGAAGAGACAGGCGGAGTCCAGACTATGGTCGTGGTCGAGATCGTCCAAGTCCAGACTATGGTCGTGGCCGAGATCGGCTAAGTCCTGAATATGGCCGTGGTCGAGATGGGCCAAGTCCTGACTTTGGTCGTGGTAGAGATCAGCTAAGTCCTGGTTATGGTCGTGGCCCTAGTCGAAGTCCTAATCATAGGGAAAGGAATTCTGAGTATGGCCGTGGTAATAGTCCAGCTGTAGAAAAGGAGAGAAAGCCTGGTCATGGCAATGTCTGTAGCCCTAGCCTTCGCAGGGAGAGAACAAATCCAGGAAATGGCCTTATGAGCAGCAGCCCTTTGAAAAGCAGAAGTCCTGGTTATGGCAATAAACCCAGTCCTAGTCCTCAAAGGGAGAGAAGCGAGAAATATAGCCCAAATGCTTATAATCGTGGCAGCAGCCCAAGTCCTAAACTTGAACCAGTAGGAAGCCCTGCACGTGATGGGAGGGGAAGTTCAGAGCGATACAGGAGGTTTGCACCTTACTAGTTTACTTGCCTTTTGTGTGGCCTTCCTTTTTGGCGTCTCTGTGCTCCGTTGCCTGTTCTAAATTATGATATTGTCCTAATAAGTGTTGTACTTCAATCATTTTGCTGGTGATGCAGTCGTTCACCTCCAGCTCGGGAAAGATCGCGCTCCTAATTTGCTTGAAGCTGTTTTGATCCTAGGAGTAATGTCTGTAGGATGGTTATGTTGAAAGTGGTGCTTGTAGAATTACACCTTGAAGATGCTAGAGCATCAAAGTAGCATGTGGGTTTCAGAACCATTGTAATATACCTTGGAAAATTGATTTTGCTCTTGGAAGTGATTTAGAACTGCTACCTTGTATTATTTTTTTTCTGTTTACTTCATACTCTGTTCTCCATTTGATACTTATCTGGTAAGACACTTGGGCCTCATCATTCTTAGCTGGCATCATCAACAGTTTTTGTTGTCCCCCCTCTTCAGTGATGATTAATTAGTAAAGTTTTCATGTAAAACAAATCATTATTCGTATTAGTTAAATATGGGTGTTTAATTTTTAGAAAATTCTTTGTTTATTACAAGTCAAATGGTCGAGTGTAGAATGACTAGTTTTGTTGGAGCAGAATGAATCTAGAGGACTCATGTAATAGTTTGACATTGATCCACAAAGTTAGTTGTTTGATGAGACTATTGTATTTTTGTATGTCGATATCAATACTCATGCTAGCGGTAGTCAGTCACATGTAGAGGAGCCTACTTTGTTTATGTACTCTATTTGCAGAATGAGAGTTGTCTTTGTCTCATACAACTTAGTGTTTATCGACTAATCGTTCTATGAATCTCTCTTAGGTCTCATCTCTGCATTTTTAGGTGCCAAAGATCTTCAAGTCAGAAAAGGAGAAACACAACAGTACGGTAGCATTTCGGGAGCAATATGATGGAAATGTTACATATTGGTGAACATGGTGCACTGGTACTACACCTTTGATATAATTGCTTCAGACTTGCTAGTCTTGCTTCCTGGATATTTTTTCATGTATGGACCAACAAGTGTGGTCCTTAAATATTCTCAGTACGGACAGTTTTAATTTGGTGAGGAGTAAGAGTCGGTCTGTTATATTTGTGGCTGAATTATCATCAATTACCCTACCTTTAGCCTAGTGGGAGAATATGGAGCGTGGTCTGTTGGAATGTCTGAAGCAAGGTTTGGCAATAACTCCCATCATTAAACCTTTAAGCAACCAAAGAAAACTTGGATCTTTAAAGGGTGATAGGACTGAAAAAATAAGATTGGCCCCCATCTACGAGGGTGTCAACCTCAAGTAATTTTCATTATGCTATTGCTTTTCTGTTTCTTCGAAGAGGACAGGCCCTGTACTTTCCGTGATTTTAGCCATCACCATCCCTATTGCAGGGCCACTATATAATGCCTTGCCGTTAGAAGTAACTAAAAATTTTAAGTACAAAGTCAAAGTTATGACATGCCAATTGATCTAGAGTGGGCTTGGTTGGTTGGAAAACAAGTTATCATGGATAACTAATTTCAGGATAAGCTATCTCCCTATTTTATTCCAATCAAACATGGGATGAACTCATCCTAAAATTAATATCTCTCGTGCCAAATGAGCCCTAAAAGAGCTGCATACCTCATATTGAGTTGTATTCAACACATTATGAGAAAAGGTTTGTCTTCACTAATTAAACGTATATTTATCGCCCAGTCGAAAGCAAATGGGGTTGGCCTATTTTATTTTGGCATCTCTTAGAAACTAGGGAAACGTCGCAGCTGACAGACAATAAATCTTGTTCCTATTATTAAGTACCTAATGAAATGTTAGACCTCAATGGTCACATTTAACCTTTGATTCAAAGATTTAATTATATTCAAATCTCCGATCTCAAGAACCAAATGAGCTGATGAAGTCAGATTAAAACGCCAACGTTGATAGGAGAGACAAAAAAGAATTCATGTTTTCATACGTAAATTGCAAGTCCCACTTGTATGGGTCAAAATTTGGATTTGAAATTTGGACGTATCAGAAGGTGACGCGTGACAATCAAAGTCTTATCAGATCCAGCTCAGCGGGAGTTAACAGTGAGTACAACCTTAAGTCATATCCAGCAAGGTGTTCTTGTCCATTGGAGATCCGAAGCAAGATGCAGGCACATCTACCTGCGAGATAGCTAGACGGGAGCGTGCTAGCGACCGGTCTAGATAAAGCCCCATCGACAACCGTTTTCGAAAAATTTGGGTTTCAATCTGGCAGTTTCACAACCATGAACGTAACGGCTCAAATATGCCAATAGGGATCATTACGAAGGGCGTAAATCGTGCAAGACGTTATTATTGAGTGTCGAGACTATAATGTAACCTTACTCTCAAGCTCTGCTTTCTCGGTGACACACTGCTAGACACAATTCCTCAAGAGACCATTTAATAAGATTTACTTGATCTGTTCTACTCATTACCTGTTAATTTGTTATTCTTATTTGTTATTTTTTATTGCGTTCATTAGCAAGTCAAGAACATTCTATTTGGTCATCATCATAATCCATGTGCCTGAATCACTAGTTTATGGATAAACACCACTAAACTAATTAAACTTGTATGGTAATTGACATAAAGTCTCACTTTCCATGTGATTGATTGCCCTAAAAAGGGAGAAGGGAAAATAAAAGTAAGAAGTAACAACTGTTTCCAGTGAATTCCTAGCAATCAAATCATCATAAGCAAATGTAGCACCAAATGGCCTATTTTTCTGTAGGCATCTTAATTTGAGTCTTTGAATATGGGGAATGCTGCGCGCCTAACAGACAGTAAACCTTAATTTCTATTGAAATCTAGACGAATGTTGAATGTCTACTATTTCAAAAATTGATTAAGCTCATGAAGTCAGGCTAAGACGCCAACTTTCACGGGGAAGACAAAAAGAATTCACGGTTTTAGAAGTAAATCTCAAGTACCACTAGGCCACCACTCAACTAAACTAATACGCTTGACATAGTTTCATTTTCTTTGTTATTGAATGTCCTAAATTAGGAGAAGGAAAACATAAAATAACATCTGTTTCCAGTGGATTACAGGCTTTAGGTGCTGGAATATCCAGCTGCAAAATTGATTTACCCAAATTAAGGCCAAAGTATTTTTCCAAGTCTACCAATCAACCGATGGATGCGGCTAAAAAATTAAAGCATATCTCAAAAGAGACAAATTCCGTAGACTCCCATGCATGCACGCCCTAGTGGCGGAGCCATATTGAATTCAGAGTTCATCCGAACTCCATTCGTCGGAAAATTATACTATTTTTAGGGATCTGCTCCTCTCCATTTTCACTCTCTCCATTTTCCCCAAGTTCCTGTCTTGATTAGTGAGAATGGGTAAGATTTAATTATTCTAAAATACAACCCTAACTATAGTTTAGACAATAAATACATTATATATTTAGTTTAAAAAAATATTATGATCCCACATTTTTAGCAACATGTCCATAAATAAAACAACAAAAAGTTTTCTCTTCCTACTTTTTTCCTATGCAAGAATTTCATCTTTTAATTTCATTGTCAATTTTTTTTTTTAATTTTCTTTTGGAACTTTTTGTTTAACAATTAGCTATTTTATTTTCTTTAAAGTAGGTGAAATAACGTAGGAGAAATAATCGAATCTTTTATTTTAGATTAATTTTTTATCACCTTTTTTGGACCTTTATCTTAAAAATTAGATATTTTAATTTTTTTTTTTTTAAAAAAATAGGTGAAATAAAATAGGGAGAAAATGAGAAATCTCTCGTATTCTAAATTATTTTTTTTAAAAAAAAACTTTTTCTTTAACAATTATCTATTTTATTTTCCTTAAAATAGGGGAAACATAAGTGAAATAAAATAGGAAAACTTATCGGCTCTCCTATTTTAAAGAAAATAAAATAGCTAGTAATTATTAAAGAGAGTTTTAAAAATGCAATTAAAAGGTTAATTTAAATAGAAATTAAAAGATGAACCATGTGTTGAAAAAAAATTAGGATGAAAAGAATTTTTGTTGCTATATTTACGTACAAGATATTATGTTGCTAAGATTGTGGAATTACAATAATCTTTTAAAGTAAATATATAACGTATTTATTATCTAAACCATGATTAGAAATTTACTTTAAAATAATTAAATCTTACCCATTCAATTTGAACTATGCCATATGTCACCAATCATGATAGGAACTTGGGGAAAATGGAGAGGAACCGTATTCCCATTTTTACATGGTCAGAAATATTTTTATGTATATATATAGTACCTGTTGAACTTCCTTTGACTAGTCCATATATTTACTTCTGAACTTCCTCAATAAAAATTCTGAGTCCGCCATTACACGCCCCATGCAAATATCAATTTCACTATTTTTGATTAATTTATATATCCAGCATCTTAATCTTTGGTTTCAGACCCCATTTGTTTGATTCTACGCAGATAACAAAACCGGTTTGGCTCTTACTACAAAAAGGACAATCCAAAAGATTTTCCTAATCTTAGGTCCTTCCAATAAAGGGCCAAGTCAAAAAGAATCAAAAAGGAATTCTTAGTCTATTTTGGTAGTGTTTGCTAAGTTTGTTGTGTTGTGAACAAGAAAATTAATTATTTTCAATTTCCTTCGTTTCAATTTATATGAATTTATTTGACTAAATAGAATGTAATTCAGAAAGAAAAATTTTGAAACTTATAGTCTAATTTTAAATACATGTCACCCTAATATGCGTGTGGATACTAGATTTTTTAAAACTTGTAACTGTGTTCTTAAATATGTTATTATATTTGGTTGGCTATAAAAAATTCTTATTATGCATAAGAAGAGAAGTTTGAATCAAAGTATTCCTAAATGTATAAATTTGATTAAGCTTTTTTAAACGGATGAAAAAAGAAAACATGTTTGCATAAATTGAAACGTACTAAAAAGAACAGTGCAGTAGTATATATCAAACTTCGCAGAAGAGAATTGATAATTAATCGCGAGTGTCCTTAAATCCGTTGGCCTATGTTTATTGAGAGAAGCCGTGGGATTATACTTTAGAAGCAGTGTCATTGTTCGATTATATCTTAGAACTGAAACAAGAATAAACATTGTTATAATTAAGTCCACGATCACATGCGTGCTTATATTGTTTTCTTCGTTTCAAATTAATAAAGAGTAATTAAAGTGTAATACTGTACTACTATTACACGATTAAGAAAATTTGATATTTGTGTTTTTCTGCTTTATGCACGTGATTTTCGTTTCCACTAAATTTGCGCGCACAATGCGTGTGTAAGATTACGTGTTAATATAGTACTAACGGTTTTGTTCTTAATTAGCTATAACAGTTAATAATCGCTCCCTTCCGTTCCGATTTTATTGAAATATCTATTAAAAAAACAATGATTGATACAATGAATTTACCATATTATCCTATTAACTAATGCTTAGTAATAGGATTGGAAAATAATTTGGATAATAACTTATTAATGCTAAAAATAAAACAGAGAAAATAATTAATTGTCTTTTCTTGATTTGTCTAAAATGACAATTTAAAACGAAAATAAAATTAGAAAAATTGTAACAATTAAATCCGAACATAGTTAGTATAATGTATGGATTCGTCATAACTTTGTTGTTAGCATACTCCCTCTCAAGGATTCACAATTGAAATTTCAAGAGTCAATCAAGTTTTTTTTTAACAATTTTGTTTATGTCTTTTAAATATTTTTAGATGTTAATTATTGTGGTTTGTAGTACTTTTGAAAAAAACTTGAAAATTTTATATCTGAATTCACGATCAAAGTTTAGAAGTTTGAATCTCGATATTTCAACTCTGTTATATAAATTTAGATAAAGGCCGAAGTGACAAATCTAGAATTTTCACTAAGGAGATTTGAAAAATAAAAAATGCAGTGCAAAGAATATAAACTTAGAATCTGAAAGTAAATTGTGAACCCCCTAAGTCATTGCGTCAACCTCTAGTCTTATGTTTGAAGTACTCAAAATCAATATATATCTCTAGTCTTATGTTTGAAGTACTCAAAATCAATATATATATATATACACGTAAAGAATAAAAAAAAAATTATATATACCATATAATATTTGGTCGAGAGAGTTCGGATAAACACCTGACACCCCCTAAATGCGCCCTTGACTGGGAGTATTAATCTTGGAACTGTTCATTTAGCGACGAGATAAGGTTAGTAAGAAATGTTGAGAGATTCGTTATTCTCTTCGTTTGTCTTTTTGATGTGGCATTGTTATCACATTAAGTTGGGAGATAAGCCTTGTCTTTGAAAAATAACATAAAGTATAAATCTCTTATCTTTTTTCGAAATCTTCTTCACTTGTCTTTAACTTGAGCTAGCAAGAGATCAATATATGAGCTAGCAAGGTTTTCTTTTATCGTCACATTTAACTTTAAGACCATATAGCCGATGAGTAAGAATTTTACACCTAAGTCTATCAGGATGATTGCATTCACCTTTTCTTTAAGTCCAAAACAATGCATGCTTAAGTTAGTGGGGTGGTTGTTTCAGCGTGTATGATAATTAGGATGATATCTATGTATACTCTTTAAGTCTTTATTGTTTGACTTAGGTCATAGAATTTTTGTTGGACTATAATGCGCAATATAATTAATTAGGTCAGTAATGAACATATATTGCTAGTCTTCATTTTCTAGAATTCGGAAGGGCTTTACATGCATTCCGTCTCATATTAATTGACCATTTTTCTGTTTACACTCAAATTAAAAAATTATAAATAAAGAAGGTAATTTTACTAACTCATTTCTTAAAAAAAATTTCAAACAGGTGAACATTTTCAAAAAGAATTAAGTGTAGGATAATATGAAAAAAAATTTAATTAATACTTTTTTAATTTAGTAAAGGTGATCAACTAATATGAGACAACTACTTTTAATAAAGTGAACAACCAAATACGTGGCGGAGGAGGTAGTATTACTCCTTCAGTTTCAGTCAATGTGTCATTTCTTTTTAATATTTATAAATTTATCTAAAAAAGAAAAATATCATACTTTTTCATAATATAAAAGGTAATTTAGCTTGAAAATTTTCAGTTTGCCACATAATTAAATAATTCATATCCATATAAATATTTATGATTTATTTTAGATCATTAATTACAGAACCTTTTTTTCAACTCCACTCGTAGTTAGATATTATATTACCTCCATTTTTAATTGTCCACTTTTTTATTGGCACAAAAATTAAGAAGCAGTAAATGATAAGGTAATTTTATCATATTATCCTTTAAATCTAATAAATTTAATGCTTCGAAAAATGCATTAGATAATGAATTGTATTTAATGTTAATGATAAAATGGATAAAAATAGATAAATTATTCATTAATTTTATAAATTAGACAAATATTATTAAACATCTCAAAATAAAAAAATAGTCAAGTGAAGATAAACGGAAGTACTTTCCTTCATTCATATTAAGTGATGTTTTCGCTTGGACACAGAAAATTTACTCACTTTCGAAAGCAAGTA
>NC_061113.1:206008272-206033271 GCF_002878395.1 Capsicum annuum | reverse complement strand
GGGGGGGGGGGGGGGGGGGGGATTAAATCCACTTTAAAAAGTTTAGGGAGGTAATAGGACCCCCGCAAAGTTCAGTATGCTCAACTGAAAATTCGGTCAAAGTTCAGGTATTTTTGTGAGTATTATCACTTTTAATTAAGCTTCCCTTAATAAGTAGTATTACATATTTAATATTCTCTCTATCATAATTTACGTGAAATTTTTTTTAGTGGATTCAAAGTCATCTATCTCTATATAAAAATAACTTAATTTTTTTTCTTAATTAAATAATATATAATAACATAAATATCTAAAATTTATTTTAAATCATAAATTCAAAAATTTATTTCTTAAATACTGTATTAAGTCAAATAATATCACATTATATAAATTCAGATAGAGGGACTTTTGGTTACATATATTTACTTATATATATAATAAATTTAAAAAGCAATAATTAATACCTTGAAATATCATTTCCTTTAAACCAAAATAAAAGATTTTTAGAAAAAGAGAAAAAAAAAGAGTTAATACATAAAAATGACCCTAAACTTGACACCAAATTATAACTTTAATCTTAAACTTTAATAATGCACAAATAGGACCTTTAACTATTCAAAACCTGAATAAATATGACCTCCGATTTTGCAACTCCATGCGTGAGTCTCACTCGCGCCTACGTAAAGGTAATCCAATCACACGGTGCCACGTTGTTAAAAGGGCTGACTTGGAGAGAGATCATATTTGTGCAGTTTTGAATAGTTAAAGATCATATTTGTGCACTGTCAAAGTTTTACTTTTTGTGTTAAAACGACGTCGTTTTTATTATTATTATTATTATTATAATTTTTTTATTTATTTCTATAGTAGCAACACCTAACTTTTTTTAATTTTAAAAAATTATTATTATTATTATTTTATTTATTTCTATAGCAGCAACACCTAACTTTTTTTAATTAAAAGAAAAACAGCCACTAGTAGGGATCGAACCCGCACAGTAGGCTAAAGGAAGCACCCAAGAAGAGTAAATAACAACACTGAGCTATCTAAGTGCCTTGTTTCATGTGGTTCAACATTAATATACGTACATAAATATACATTTTCTATCTTATATATATACAACGTAATTTTTTTTACCGAGGGTGTTCGGGTGAACCCCATGACAACCACGTAGGTCCGCCCCTCGTTAATTTGATAACGTTAATTTAATATACTACTACTACTATCCTTAATAACATTAATTTAATAGCGTTTTATTAAAACTATATTTTTTTTATTATTAGTATAGTTTCATCTTTAATTTAATATTTAAATAAATAATATTTAGATATATTATATAACTTAAATTCGTCCTCTGCTTTATAATATATATACATATCAGCTCGATTTTTTCGTATGAGGTTGACCCACCTAATTAATAAATCTTCAATATTGCTCTTTATCCACAATGACAAAAGAAATTAGATGCCATTTTCATCTTTGAGCCGAAAATAATGAAAAAATAATAGTGAAGAGTCATTTAAAGGTCATATTTGTGCAGATTTGAATAGTTAAAAGTCATATTTGTGCACTGTTAAAGTTTAAGGTCATATTTATGTATTATGCCCTTAGATTTTAAGCTGGACGCGCCCAATTTTGCGTGTTGAACACGCGTTTTGCCACGTAGGATTAGAGGTCATATTTGTGCAGTTTTGAATAGTTAAAGATCATATTTGTGTACTGTCAAAGTTTAAGGTCAAAATTATAATTAAATGTGAAATTTAAGATAATTTTTATGTATTAACTCAAAAAAAAACCTACTACTTGTTTATATGAATTGGAGGAAGTACCACATAAAATGCGAAACTGTCGCAATACCATGTAACTTTGACCGAGGGGTTCTAAATTAAATTGCGGCTATCGCAAAATGAGTTGCTCAGTTGCGTGAACACTGGCTGCCTTTTTGTCTCTCTCCCTTGTTTTTTTTTTTTAAAATATTTGATTAGGGATGGAGTAAGAGTTCGTCATTACACTATTAGGAGCGAACCCATAATCACTATTTTGATTTTTTGATATTCGTCAAATTTAAGATAGATTAGATATAATTATATAAAAAATATATAAAAACTAATAAAAGACTAAGTAAAACACCTAATAAATCAAGAACATAATTGGATGCTTTAATTTTCAAGTAAAACTTTAAATCTTTGAACATCAATATAGTATTCGAAGCACCCAAGCATCAACAACTCCTAACTTCTGGATCCGCCACTATTCACCATAAGTCCCTCATTACACCATAAGTTCACAACTCATGTTCGGTGAGTTCAAAACCTTTATCATTCTTTACCTTAATATTTCCAACTCCATTCCCTTTTTGCCGTTGCAATAAAATCATCATCAACAGTCTCATGTTTTCGTTAATAGTAATAGATATACATCGTAACGTGGAGTAATAATATTGAGAACGTTCCAGTTACTGTGCACAAAATTTGAGCACAACTTTATGACATAAAAAATGTGTCATGCCTGATCAAAGGTATGTCGACTAAAAAGAAATGTAAAATCCTTTGTTTTGTTTCAGTGTGAACTCATATAATCTATGAGCGGAGGTCTAAATTGATACTTATAAAAGAAACCCCACTTTCATTGTTAATATATGAAAAAATTCCACACGTTTTGATTTCTATAATTTCTGCGTGTCCCACTAATTTTCTACTGGTTTTTGTTCTGCCCGGGTGACCAGGGCGCTGACACTTGCACTGGTCCGGTGACATAGCCACATATAGTCGAATGTTTCCAATCGAACATTATTTATCAAAAAATTATATTATATATACAAAGTATATAGGTTAAACATTTTTTCATATGTATGTATTAGATCTTAAATATCCTTAACAAATTTTATGGTACTGGTCACAAAACTCTCTCAATAGTGATCTCAAAAAAAAAAAGTGAACCAGTATATTTGAATCAAAATAATTAATTTTCTTTTGGATTAAGTTGCGAGAATCTTTTAAATTTTTAATTTTTTTTAGTTGAATTGACTGGATCTAGGAAGAGTTAGTTTCAATGCACCACACAACAGCACAACAGAAGAGTTAGTTTCAATGCACCACACAACAGCACAACAGTTGTTTGAAAAAACAAATTTAAAAAGTTGGATCAAAGGTAAAAGGAAAACAACAAGAAGAAATAGAAGTGTGATATATCAATCTGACATTTGTGGTGTTTGATAGCATGACTTGGCTTTATATGGCTGTAGCAAATATGACTAGTATGACCGTACAGTGTGTAAGGAGGACTGCTAATTACAAATTCTCTTTCTACATTCCAAATTAAATGCTGACTTCTCTCTTTTCTTATTCAGACCTTCATTCATTTCTAGAATGCTATACGACTAAGCTAACGCCATACCTTGGACCATGCATGCATCAAAAGTCGATGGTTTTTGTTTTTACCACATGTATTTTATGGTGGTCCGTCGCAGTGATAGAGTCAGAGATTTTACTAAGTAAGTGTTTGATTATGTGATTTGAAGTTTAAATTGAAGTTATGTTTTGAAATCAACGCTTGTTTATGAAATGCGAGCAAAGCTTCAACTTTAATTTCGATTTCAGATATCATGATTTAAAATCTTAAAATAGTTAGAATTTCAAATTCCAAATTGTTCCAATATTTAAAATGTAAAACTTGATCCACAAACTTATATTTTTCAAATAATCATTTTAAAATTTGCAAAAATATTTTGAAAAAAGATTCATGTTCGACATGAATAGATTATTTTTTTACTACGTGAAAGGATCATATTAAAGAATAACTAATTATTAGTATTGCTAATTTATCGACAAGTAAATCCTTGTAAAATCATCTGCAGTTGAAAATTTATCATATCGCGTGATCACAAGCATTTACTTCTAAAAGAAATATTGGAGATATGCAATTTATTAATAATGCGATACATGAGGATATGAAGTGTTGTAACTCGCGAGACAGACGTGAAAGTTAAGATTAATTGACAACTCATCTGTAAGAAGAATTTTCAAGTACCTTGGGTCATAATCCAAGGTAATGAAGAGATTGCCGATGATGTTATATATCGTATTAGAGTAGGGCAAATTAAATAGATCAAAGATTTCATTTGGGGTCTTGTGTGATAAGAATGTGTAATCAAGACGTAAAGGTAAGTATTACAAAGTGGTTACTGGACCAATTATGATGTTTGAGACAGAGTGTTGGACGTTAAAAACTCACAATCCAGAAAATAGAAGTAGCGAAAATGAGATTTTGAGATGGATATGTAGCATACGAGGAGATTTAGGATTAGGAATAAAGATACTTAAAACAAGTTAGGAATTGGCCTTCGTGGTTCACAAGATAAGAGAAGTGAGATTGAGATGGTTCGAACATGTTAAGACGAAATGCGCAGATGCCCTTGTGAGGAGATGTGTCAGGTTGAGTACTATGGTGGAGAAAGATAGATGTAGGCTGAAGAAGTATTGAAGAGACATGATTAGATAAGACATGAACCACCCGTTGCTTATCAAGGATATGCCTTTAGATATAGGAAGATTTGAAGATCGCGAAGTAGAGTAGAAGGTAGGTGGGTAGTTGATCGATAACGCTAAAGTGTGTGTACATATCACCATCCCCAAACACCACTTAAGGAATTACATTAAATATGTTATAATTGTTGTTTATAAGGTATGGTTTGCTCATTTGGTACCATTGTATTAAAGTTTAATTTTAATTACATGTCCAATAAAATTTTAATTTCAAATCAATCTGATTTAAAATTATGCCCGAATGAGCTCTAAGAAAAATCAAAATATAAAAATACAAACAACCAATAAGCGATGAGAATTCAAAGTACAACTATTTTTTTTTAATTTTATCTATTTACATATTATAATTTTTGAGCGAGTAAGCATTCACTCACCCCACTAACAAGTTTGGCTCCACCAGTGACTAGGTGTGAATGTTGAAAGAGGGGAAGGTAAAAGCCAAAAAGACCTTTGGTGGGATTTGGGAGTCAAACCTGCAGTATTGTAACTACTCCTTAGTTTCATATTCGTTGACTTCTATAGATTTGATATATCCATTAATAAAAAATTTATAATAGAGTTATTTTTTCAAATTAATCTTATTAATTATATTTTAAAAATATAAATTTAAGTTTATATACTTTATTTAATCATAATAATAGCATAGTATTGAAAAAACGTAATAATATTTTCTTAATTTTATAAAAGGGATGACTAAATTAAATTTTTTTTTTAGAAAAAAGCCAATTAACAAAACGGAGGAAGTAATAAAATTATAACATGTGCCTTTGTTTTTCATTCAGATTTTACATATGAAAATTAAAAAGGTTGGTAGCCCTTCATTCTGTTTTCCGGTGTCAAATCAAGTTGTTAATTTAGTATGTTCCATGTGGTATTATGGTTAAGCTGCTAAGGAGTGTGGAACGAAGAAGTAACATCACAAAAATGTTGATGAATTACCTGACCGAAAATGAAAACAAGTAAACGGAAGATTGAGTATGGGACAAAAATTGAAAGAGGGGAAATTTTTTTCCCCCATTTCAATTTATTTATCTACTTTTCTTTTTAGTCAAAAAATTCGTCTTTCTTTTTTTCATCTCTTTAATATAACTTTACACATACATATCACAAATCATAAGATTTAAAAGTATCCATTACTTCATAAACTCCATATCAAATCAAATTGAACAGTCAAATTAAAATGGAGAGAGTAAGAAGTGATAAACAGATGAGTGGAGATCATAAAATCTTGGATTCTGAGCGAGCCGTGCTGCATCAAATATTATTAATCTTATGGCTGGCAAAAACTGGAATTGCTTATCAATTCCTCCTTGGCCTACAGTACATTTTTTGGGCCCTTTTACGGGCCTTTTTATTGTAAATGGCCGGTTTTGGGTCCTTATCTATCTGTTCAAAAAGTTGCTTTGTCAATTGTCTTTGCTTATGACTTGTCCATCATCTCTTTGTAATTCTGGCTCCCCTGTTAGTTAATTCTACAACATACTCACTCGTGTGTTACTGTACTACTCTAACTGAACTATTCATAAAATAAAGTTAAAATTTTTCAATTTTAGTATTATTTTATTATATACAGAGAAAGTTGAACATTTGTTCTTAAAAAAGACAAATATGCTAAACCACCTAAATAAAGTTTCGCCCATAAAATCTTAGTTGATACAAAAATGGAATTCCACCGTATATAATGTTGTAGGCCGGTTAAAGTTGAGAAACAAACAACCTACATTGAGATAAAAATCTCTCCATAGAGCTCCTTATATAAACCCCATCATTTGTTAGCCTCTAAATTCCATCAACAAAAAACCTCTCCTTCCATTCCTCGTTAATTCTATCTATCTATCTATTATCTCTTTGCTTTCTTTACTACTTTTTATATCGAAAAAGAAAAAAAATGTGCAAGCCGACAAGTGCACCATTCAGCTGCAAATGCGATGCAAACGAGCCATACGGAGAAACAGATTTTCTCTCCATTAAAGTCCTTGAAGAAGCCGACATGTCTACCCCTTTGATACCCAAAAGCCCAACAAACGATCAAATTCATAACGAGCATACCTACCCCCACATAACCAACAAGAAAATCACTAGTGCTACCCATCTTTCCATTGTTCTTAATGAAGCTAAATTCATTGCTAATATCGCTTTTCCCATGATTCTCACTGGCCTTTTGCTTTACTCTCGGTCTATGATCTCTATGCTTTTTCTTGGCCGCCTCGGCGGCCTGGCCCTTGCTGGTGGGTCTCTTGCTATTGGCTTTGCTAACATAACTGGATATTCAATCCTTTCTGGTTTAGCTATGGGCATGGAACCCATTTGTGGACAAGCTTTTGGAGCCAAAAGATACAATCTTCTTGGGCTTACTTTGCAAAGAACTGTTCTTTTGCTTTTGTTAACTTCATTCCCAATTGCTCTGTTTTGGGTTAACATGAAGGCTATTCTTCTTTACTGTGGCCAAGATGAAGATATTGCTAATGAGGCCCAATCTTATTTGTTCTATGCACTTCCTGATTTATTCGCCCAATCTTTTCTTCATCCCTTAAGAATTTACCTTAGAACTCAATCGATAACTCTGCCTCTTACTTGTTGCGCGGTTTTCGCAATTCTTTTGCATATACCCATAAATTATCTCCTTGTTATTAAGCTTAATTTGGGTGTTAGAGGAGTTGCTTTGAGTGGTGTTTGGACTAATTTTAATTTAGTAGCTTCGTTGATTGTGTATATTCTTGTGTCCGGTACATACAAAAAGACGTGGGAAAAGTTGTCTACAGAGTGCCTTAAAGGATGGAAATCGCTCTTGAATTTGGCAATCCCAAGCTGCATTTCTATGTGTTTGGAATGGTGGTGGTACGAGATCATGATTTTGTTATGTGGACTGTTGATTAACCCAAAAGCAACGGTTGCTTCAATGGGCATTTTAATTCAAACGACCTCGTTGATTTACATATTCCCATCTTCATTGAGTTTCAGCGTGTCAACGAGGGTGGGGAATGAACTAGGTGCGACGCAACCGATGAAAGCCAAGGTTGCTGCCATTGTAGGCCTTGCTGGCAGCTTCATTTTGGGGTTTACAGCTCTTTTTTTTGCGGTGACGGTGAGGAACGTTTGGGCCAGGATGTTCACTAATGACAGGGAGATATTGGCGTTAACATCACTTGTTCTGCCAATAATTGGGCTTTGTGAACTGGGAAACTGTCCACAAACAACTGGATGTGGGGTTTTGAGAGGAACAGCAAGGCCTAAAGTTGGGGCAAATATAAATTTAGGTTGCTTTTATCTCGTTGGGATGCCAGTAGCAGTGGGGCTAAGTTTTTATTTTGGGTTGGATTTTGAAGGACTATGGCTCGGACTATTGGCCGCACAGGCTTCATGTATGGTCACTATGCTCATCGTTTTGCTTCGTACAGATTGGGATTTAGAAGCATTCAGAGCCAAAGAACTAACGGGAACTACAATTCTTGATCACAGCAAAGAAATTCAAGAAAATAATAATAAGCAACTCAATGAAAATTTATTATGTTAACAATTTTAATTTTTCACCTAGATTTCCCTCCAATTAAATTATATTAAGAAATAGATGTATAGAGGGTGGGGAGGGGGCAGGGGTTCATTGATGTAGTTTTTTTCTTTTCTTTCTTTTTTAATTTTTTAGGCTCTTTTGGTAATTCTTGTGAGGTCCAAAATGGGAATACCACAGGAAATGACAAGAGATTGTAGCTGGAAAAACCAGCAAGAAGAAAAGGTGCTCTTTGTACTCTAGCTCAAGAAACATATGCTTAGAAAATTACTACTACGTCAAATTCTGTTCATTGGTTGATCGTATATCACATGTTCCCTCATCTGTTAGTTTTTGTGTACTTGCATAGAGTAACAAACTAAAAATGGTTAAAAAATAAAAATTAAGAAGATGCCTCCATGATCAGTTATGTGTGTTTCATGGGGTCCTGCATGCATGGACTAGCTAGGATAAGATTTATTCAATTATTTTTTATAGAAAAAAGAACAAAATCCCAGGTGGCCAAACAACGTCATACAAAGGGAACTATGGAAGTTGTACAAACATGTTTATCACCAATCATCATAATACATAAAGTATATATCTATTTGAGTACAACTCCCTTGATCAAATTTCTAAGGTTACTAAGTTACACGTACAAATAGGTTATTTGAGTACAACTCACTCGCTCAAATTTCTAAGGTTACTAAGTTACATGTACAAATAAGTTATTTGGTGTAAAATTATAATCGTCTAATTAAAACTAAAATCAACACTCTTGCTGTTGCATCCATGCAGTTGTTTGCAATGATCAGGTGTAAATAAATAATTCCTCTCATCACTATCTTCAACAAACATCAATTGACATTTTAGAACTGAAGGATTTTCAATTTGAAGTGTAGAAATTTAATTTACAATTTGCTTATGTTAGATTGCCAAAACTTCAGTTGGTAGCAGTATGAACATCCATTTGAATGTTATACATGCATTGGCATATATGAAGAAAGGAAGTTGTTATATGCTAAATGTTAATTAATTGTTGCAGTATCACACTTAATTATGTATGAAAAATGTGAGTTTTCTATATAGTTAAACTAAAGGCCCGACTTTATCCTTGTCGTATTTCATCAGGCGAAAGCCACGCCGTAATAGAAAACTAGTGCAATCTACAAATTAGCATTAGAGGTAGGGCGCTCGGATACAAGTTGGACCGACTAAGCTTTTACAGTTTATTTCTGCTACGAAATTTATTATGTACATACATTAAATTTAATTAGAACCAAATTATTAGCATTAGTTGTCGTTCAAAATTCAGGATCAACGATAACGTTGAAATCGTAGCTTAGTTATGATATATATTACATAAAATCCTTTGACTTAAATGGCTTGGGTAAAGTTGAAGCCGCAAACACTGTTAAAAAAGGAATTTGATGCTCAAAGCATATATACTTTGATAAAAGACTGGTTATGCTTGTTTTATCAGGTACAGAGGAGTTTAGTGAATCTTAAAAGAAACATAAACGGAAACAGGGGAGTATGGGACACATGGGAAACACATCACAGTTAGGTGAGTGGTCGAAGCCACTTGTAAATACATATGATGCTATGCAAGTTGCAGCATCAACTAGTTATTAGTACAAAGCATATATGCCAATATTGCCTGATATCTTCAATATCCTTTCCTCCCGCACTTTGATGAAGATTTATATAACTTGTTCATGTCAACATAGATATTTCTGCTTGGGGTCTTCCTCAACATACACAGCTTGTATGGAGCATAAGATTTGGTAGCTTATTACATGTATTGATAAAGAGCTTTTTACATTGTTACATGTATTTATTCTGTTATAATTGATAACATGTCTTATTTTTCAAGTTAGTTGTGTCATGTTTTACCAACATTACTGGTGGCAGAATGATAATTCTCATTAAGACAAGTCAAAAGAAGTAAATGTTAGAAGAAGCCAGTGAATTCAATATATATTTCTTTTACTTATCTACACAATGTAAATTTTACTTTAAAAGTCAAATCACGCCCCCCCCCCCCCGCCCCCAACAAGCCCCCAAAAAACCTCTCAATTTTGAATGCTAGACATTCTTCCCTCCCCATTTTATGCAATGTCTATTTTATTCTTTACATTTTAATGCTCCCTCTTTTTAATACCCTTCTATATTATATATAACATTATTTTTAACCTCCGTACCTTTTTATATACACACATATCTATTTTATTAATTATTTTTTCTGGTACCTGCACTAAAATATCTCTCTGTTTCAAATTAATTAATAATATGTTTAGACTTGACACGAAATTTAATAAAATAAAAATGACTTTTGAATCGTGTGATCTTAAATTAAAGAAATGTCAAATATACCAAAATAATTTTTAATTTTGTGGTCGTATACATTATTGAAAGTTAGAATTTAAGAATTGTTAAAAATAAAAAGAATCATTTTTTTTTAAATGAACTACAAAAAAAGTAGGTCAAATAAATTAAAAATGAGGAAGGTTTTATAAAGCTAGAGTATCATTTTATGTTATTTTTACTTGTGTGGAAAGATATTGAAGTTTTAATCTTTAATTATTACTAATTAATAAATTATTTTTTCTTATTCTGCTCATGTATTTCATTATAGAACCTCATTTATATACTCAAATAATATTTCTTATTTTTTAATTGTTGAAATAATATTTATTTATCTATACATAAATTTGTGAAATAGATATTTTTCATTTTTGAAATCCCCCCCCCACCCCCACCCCCTCTTTCACTACAAAAGTTCTTCTAAGGAATTTATTATTCTAAAAAAAATTAACCAACTAAACAAAGCAAAATAGTAAAATATTTTCCTCTCAACCCCCCTGCCCCCTTCCTCCCAAACCCCAAAGAAAAAAAATGGGGAAAGGGTGCTAGCCTTTTACAAACTTTTTAAAGTTATATCATGTATACGATTATTTTTATGAGAGATTTCAAAAGGCCATCTACTTTTATTCAAATTATAAGAAGGTAACAAATTTCATTTTATCGATTGTTAATTGCCTACATAACCTGAGGAAGTTTAATCAGTGTTGCATTATTAGAATGGATTTTTCATCTACGTTCATGTACTATCATTTGACCTTGATTTTCCCCAAATATCATATGCTGATAATAATAGATTATAAGAATGACCCCACGTAAAGTTGGAACCCTCTGCCATTAGCAAGTGGTTAATTAATTAATTAAATTATAAGTTCAGATAGAGGAATCATGCAGCTTCATTGATCGTAGTAGTTACCCTCTAATTTATTTTCTCAAATAATATTGATACAGAAAACAAACCTGAACTACCTCTAAACTAAAATGGAAAACGTGATGAGTATTTTATCTTTTTATCATAGCATTAAACAAATGACTGATCAATAAGAGTACGTATCTTCTTTTTCATTCCGGAGAATCAGAATCCACCAGCTTTAATTTATAAAATGTTTATAGTCTTTAAGCTTTCATTAGGGGATATTTTTACCATTAATTTAGCCTTAAGCCTATACCAAAAGGTGAGATCCTTTTAAGGTTCTAAAGAATCAAGAAAAAGCATTTTAAAAAACAAATCCGATCCTACGTACATTGCCCAGATCATTAAGTTAAACAAAATTTGATTTCTTTTTCTGGAGATATCTGACACATTTAGACATATATTATATTCTACAATATAAATGATTCAGCATTTTTAATGAATATATATATGCGAATTAAATGCACAATAATGATTACGTTTAAGAAACTATGTCGAAGCTGCGGTATATATACAACACATAGGATCAGAGGGTGCAAAACCATTTGGGTGTCTAAATTAATTGATTAACATTACATTATACTTGCACTCTAATAATACACTCGTTGAGTAATCTGGTAGTAACCAATGCTACAATGTATCCGGGGAGCAATACTACTCTCTTATTTTTTTAATACGCTTAAGCTTCTTTTCAAATAATATCACCCGGCCAGTCAACCAAAAAAAGAAAAATACACTTGTTTGACTTTAATTTTAAAACTTAATTTTCATCTACTTTACAAGTATTAAAATAATTTATAGCTAGCATGAAAAGATTTGTATTAAAAAAGAGAGAGATTATAAATACCTGTTGCCAACTCTCTCATGCATTGTTGAGTTGTCCTATATGTACTTACATGCAGATACACGCTTTTATGCGAGTATAATATTTATATTCATGCCTTCTCTGGGTAGACGTAGTTGAAAATATACTGGAATTAATATTTAAAGGGGACTGTACAAAGAAAAATAATAACATAAAAATAGTTGCTTTAATTAATTTGCAACAAATCATGTTCATCAAAATTCAAATACAACAAAAATCATGCTTACTTAAGGGATAACATTAAATACTAATTAAAGGGGCCTAAATTGTTTTCTAACTAAGACTGCTCTCTGGGTCATGCATATTAACCCCCCACCCAACCCAACAAAATATTCAAATAGAGAGAGATGTCTTGATGGGATCAATTACAATGAAGCAAAACCCCTTTATTTATAGGGGAAAGCTAATCTTGGGGTTTGTAATTTTTTCATAAATAGACATACACAATATATGGTAAAGTAGGTATTCACTATATATGGTATATTTATAACACTCCCCCTTGAATGTCTAATTGATAAATAATGTGCCTCGTTAAAACCTTACTAGAAAAAAATCCAGTGGGAAAAAAAATCCAGCGAAGGAAAAAGAGTACACATCTCTAACAATACACATATAAGCTGCCTCATTAAAAACCTTACAAGGAAAACCAAGTGGGGCAAAATTTCATAACGGAAAAAGAGTACAACGCGTATTAACTCCCCCTAATGAGAACATCCTTGAGCCTTTGCATCCTGATCTTGTGCACCATCTTCTTAAAAGTTGCAATTGGAGGAGACTTGGTGAATAAATCAGTCACATTGTCACTTGAACAAATTTGTTGCACGTTAATATCACCATTCTTTTGTAGCTCATGTGTATAGAAAAACTTTGATGAAGTGTACTTCGTTCCATTTCCTTTTATGAATCCTCCCTTAAGATGTGCTATGCATGCTGCATTATCTCTGTATAAAACTGTGAGTACATTGTCACATTTCAAACCATATTTTTCTCGAATGAGATGTATCATGAACCTCAACCACACATATTCTCGGTTTGCTTTATGAATAAATATTATCTCAACATGATTTCATGAAGTAGCTATGATAGACTGCTTTGTATATCTCTAAGATACTGCAGTACCACCACATATGAACACATAGCCTATTTAAGACCAAGCTTTATGTAGGTCAGATAAGTACCCAACATCAACATGACTAATAAGATCGGGACTGCAAACTTTCTAAAAAATTAACTGAAAAAGGCTATATCAGGTCTTATAGTACTTGCAAGATAGATTAGTGCATCAATCGCACTAAGATATGGTACTTCATAACTAAGGAGTTCCTCATTCTTTTCTTGAGGTCGGAATGGATCCTTATTCAATTTTGCATGTTTCTTATTTAAGCAAAAATTCTATTGCTTTTGAAAAGTCTCCAAGAGTTTCAATGATACTCAAATCATCAAATTATCTCTTATGAGGATAATAAAAAGTTTCCCAAACACTTTATATGCTTCGGGCATTTTGAATCCTTTAGAGATTTTCATATGGATTTTTGTCAAGTGACAATATCCAACATGTCAAGTGCGACATCTTCAAGTCTCTGGACTGCAAATCAAATAAGTTTTATACTTACCAAAATGCATCATTTCGTGTCACTTAATAAATATTTCTATGTTCGTATGCTTAAATAAATGTAGAATTTAGATCCTCGTAATCTCTCACAATATTATGCTAATATTGTATCAACGATATTGATGAAATATCATTTTGTATCGGTTCATAATGCAACATAACATTTTGAGATCTCATCTTCATTATTTTCAGGTACCTGAACCTTTCATAAGATTTTATGAAGTGTTATGTCGTAGGCTCTTCAAGAGCACATTGCCTTCTTATTATGATTATTTGCTCCTTATCCTTTTCAAAGATTATTTCATTTGGAACCGATTGGTCTATCACGCTTCCTGCATGCGTAGACCTTGTGCTTTAAGGACACAAAATAGGAGCACTTGTAGCTTAAATATGAGATTAAATTTAAGTCAGTAAATGCTTCCGACATATGACTTGAATTATCCTTTTCACGAGAATCTGATGATAATTCCTAATATATTTTATAGCTTCTTATAATCTCCCTCTTATGTTAGGATAACTAACATATATCCTTCATTCTTTGAGGAATCCATCTTTGTGCATTATGGTATATTCACTAATCGTATATCGCACATAAAAAATATTAGATGGAATAGTTGGTTCCCGACCTTGATTGAGAGGGAAGGCATAATCATAATTTATCGGTCTAATGCATACAAGTGATATTGTATGCAATATATCATATTTCGGACCAACACATGAAACTTTGTTCTCATTAGCAATGACTTAGCTATTTATCGAAGGCATTCAATGTCAAACCATCATCATCAAGATGGATTTTCTTGAATACAAAATCTGAAAATTATGCTTTTAACTCAATTTTACTGAGCAAGCAACTTTACGAATATCAAACGTAGGTTGACAATGAATGTACATGTGATCATCTTATTGATGCATCTTTTCAACATAACACATGATAGGTGAACGGGCCCATATTCACCTTTTATACTCTTCAGATTTAAGGAATTCAATCCCAACATTAGTTGGTCCAACCAACTTATCATGAGAACAAGCAACATTAAAATTCATGAAGAATTTTCTAATTCTTCAATATATGTTCAATTCTCAGTATGCACATCTTTGAGATATTGCAATCGTTCATGTCAATTTATGAACTTTTAATCTGGTAAACTCCAAGTTTATCATGATATGTGCTTTTGCTTTAGTAAATTTCAGATTTACTATCACATGAATAAATTTCAGAAGTAGATTTCAAAATAACCCATCTCAATTATTATGCCTCTTTCGGAGGTGACTTATCATACAATCACAATCAAGTACATGTTTATATTAATAAGCTTCACTAAATATTATCACATTCACCAAAGAAAATGGATCTGTATTTATAATAATCGAAATTCTCATTTCCAAATATGAAATATAATCATACCTTAAGCATTCTTATTTCCAGGAAGAATGAAATATAATTATGCCTTAAGCATATCAAATTATGATAGCTATTACAAAAACAAATTGAGGCATACATATGATTTATTGCTACCACATTCAATTCAAGGAATGGAGCATATTTAATGAGACATGTTTCATTACTTTTCACCAAATACCCATTATTTTGCCTTAGCCATCATAATATCATCAATATGGTGCATTGAGATTCAAACTCAACGTCTTCTCCATATAAAGGCTTCTTAGACATAAATCGATGGGACTTGAACCCAACATATTATCATTCCTTTTGATAATATTGTTCTTGAGGAATAAATTTAAAACATAATGGTTCCAAACCAATTATTTTTCCTCAAATCCAACAATAATTATGTTATTAGTATAAAAAGATAGATAGCATAAGGAATTACTAACCTTGAAATTACCTTTAGATTTATAATCTTATCTTATTTATCAGAGTCTCATGCTAATAACATGTTATAAACTAATAAAGAATAAAGAAGAAGAGTAGAGAGAATAGAGAGAGTAATTCTTATTTCTTCACTTGAGAGATGTCTTGATAGGATCAATTACAACAAAGCAAAACCCCTTTATTTATAGGGGAAAGCTAACCTTGGAGTTTGTAGCTTTTCCATAAATAGACATACACAATATATGGTAAAGTAGGTATTCACTATATATGGTAAAGTAGACATTTACTATATATGGTATATTTATAGCAAAGCTGAAAAAAATTGTAGATATGGTAGACAATTATTGTTAAGCACTTTCTTTTAGTCAAAATGTCTGAAATACCTTTATAATTGTTAACATTATATAAAGTCAATTACTATTAGATTTTTATTTTTAAAATAATTTAAATTTAAATTAATTTATATTTTAATTCAAGTTCAGTATAAACTACTTAATACATTTATTTTTTAAAAATATTTTCATGAATGAATAAGTTACTTGTACTTCATTTTTCTTCTTAAAATTGAATAAAAGAGATCCAAAAAGGAGCAAAATTTGTTGTTTCAGCTATATGGATTCGTTTTTATTTATGAATTTTGCCATACTAATTAACCCATTTTTATTTTTTGAGATTTTTTCTTTTGAAAATTGAACCCAAAACACTCAAAAAGGAGTAAAAATTATTGTTTCAGCTAAATAGATTTAGTGATTTTCCATTTTTCTTTAAGAAAATTGAACAAAAGTCGATCGAAAAAAAGTTGAATTGCTAACTTTTGGGTTCAATAGGATGTATGAATGGAAAATGGAGGGAATTCTTGCAGGAAAAATGAGCTCACACTTAAAAAGAAAGTGTACTCACTAAAGGAAAGTCTACTTCTCCACTTTTGTGGGAGAAAACAACTTTATTGTGTTTTTATTAAGAAACACGCCTTCAAGTGGATAGTGAGGCAGAACCAAGAGGTGCCTCGTGTCGTCGTTGCTCCACTCGACTTCAGATTTGGATTTGAATTTGGAAAATGATGGATCGATGAGATTAATTTTTTAGACAAATTTTATTTAAAACTTGTAAAAACAAGTGAAATTTTTAATCCAAAAATCCAACGAATAATATTTTCTCCATGAACATGCATGCAAAAATGCAGAAATGTACCTTGAAAGGGATGCAACCCTTCGAGAAAATAATACAGTTTTTTGGAAAAGGGGTGACTGTTTGATCGAACATGACTGTTTAGAAAACACATACTATTTCGGAATGGACAGAAATTACTGTTTCGAAGTGACACACCTTTCCATGAACAATTGCTTTCTTTCCGAAGGGGCACTTGATGGCTATAAATACCTGAACTTTTCCCTCAGGTATGTACAAAATTTTCAGTATCCAAAATACTCTTCTACTTTCAAAAACTCTTTGTGATCATCAACCATTGAGTATGTTCGAAGAATCTAAAGATTTGAGGTACCGCTACATTCAGATTGTGAGCTATTTTATCCTAGGAGGAAAATTCTGCAACCTCGGGTACTTGAGGGGAGTTAATTCCTTAAGGACACTCCGTGAATTGGAGGACTTGGTTCTATTTCTACTTCATCTTATTTCTTTTAGATAACATACTTCTTTTATAGTTCATGTTGAACTTGTGTTGAAGGTGTTAAAAACTTCATTGTTGTTCTTGAAATATTCTTGAACTTGTGTTAAAGTGTAGTGTGTAAACATATAAATTGTGTACCCGAAATAACAATCTTAAGGAATTAACCGGTAATCTATATTGTTTGATTTTTGGGGATTAAAGCTTTATGCTTTATACTCCGTTTGACCTTAACAAGTGATTTGAAGAAATAAAAACTTCATCACAAGTTAAAGTTCATTCGATTAACGATTGGAAGACATACAAATTTCATCGTTAAACTAGAAATAAGTACTGTTTAAAGTTGCTATAAACTTGTAATAAATATTTTGGTATACTAAAGTTGACTGTCTTGTTGTTACAGAAAAAATAACTACCGATGGTCATGTAACTGATGGTGGGACAAGGGTAGTAGTAACGAATGTTGCTACAAATAGTCGTACAACTGTGCCACCCGCTATGGCACCAGCGGAAAAGCTTGAAAAATTTTCTAGAATAGATTTTAAATGGTTGCAACAGAAGGTGTTCTTCTATCTGACAACCTTGTGTCTTCAAAGATTTATATCTGAAGATGCTTCAGAATTTTGCCCAAAGAAACTTTAGACAAGGAGCGATTCGTTGTAATAGAGGCATGGAAACATTCTAATTTCCTATGTATGAATTATATCCTAAGTAGCCTCCAAGACGATTTATATAATGTTTACCGCAGAATGAAAAAATCAAAAGAGATGGAATGCACTGGAAATAAACTATATGACCGAGCATGCTGGAACTAAGAAATTTTATGTTGCAAAGTTCCTTGAATACAAAATGATTGACAGTAAGACTGTCATATCTTAAGTACAAGAATTTCAAGTTATCATCCACGATTTCCTTGTTGATGGTATGAATATAGTGAATACCTTATTTGAACATGTTAAAAATATTCTTAATATTCACATGAACTTTATCGTAGGTTTGGTTGTGAATGAGGCCTTTCAAGTTACTGCAATAATAGAGAAGTTGCCACCTTTATGGAAAGATTTCAAAAATTACTTGAAACACAAAAGAAAGGAGATGACGGTTGAAGACCTTGTTGTGAGGTTGCGCGTTGAGCAAGACAACAAAGACATAAAAAGGAGGTCAAAAGAAAATTCTGCAATGGTTGGAGCTAACATATAGAAGACTGTCCCAACAGCTCAAAGAAGCGAAAGAAAGTTGGACAACGAAGCAATCAACCTAAGAAGAAATTCAAGGTAAAATTCTTTAACTGTGCAAGATTAGCCACAAGTCAACAAATTTTTGTGCCCCAAAGAAAGGCAAAAAGAAGGATTAAGCGAATATGACTAAATTTAAGAATGAAATAGATGATCTGTGTGCTATGCTTTCTGAATGTAACTTGGTGGGAAATACTCGAGAATGATGGATGGATTTCGGTGCTACCCACCATATTTTTGCCAATAATGAGTTGTTTGCTGCATTCGCTCCAGCTCAAGGCGAAGAGAAAATCTATATGGCAACTCCGCAACTGCAAAAGTTGAAGGGGCGGAAAAAAATTTCTTTAAAATGACGTCAAGAAAAGTTTTGACTCTCAACAACGTTCTTTATGTGCCGGAGTTGAGAATGAACTTGATTTTCGTATCACTTCTTGACAAAAATAAATTTAAATATATATTGTTTTCAGGTAAAATTGTACTTAGTAAAAAAGAAGTGTAAGTAGGGAAAGGCTACCTTATTGAGGGCCTATTTAAGATGCATGTAATGACATTTGAAACGAATAAAAGTTCTGTTTCTTCTTACTTGCTTAAGTCTAATGAATTGTGGCATGAACGATTAGGACATATTAATCATAAAACTTTGCAAAAACTGATTAACTTAGAAGTTTTGCCAAACTTTGCGTGCAATAAATCAAAATGTCAAACGTGTGTGGAATCCAAGTATGCTAATCATCTGTATAAGTTCATTGAAAGGAATTTCAATCCCTTAGACTTAATTCACACTGAATTTTGTGATATGAAGTCAACACTATCTTGTGGTGGGAAAATATATTTTACAACTTTTTTTGACGATTGCACTAGTTATTGTTATGTCTATTTGCTAAATAGTAAGGATGAAACAATAGATGCGTTTAGGTAATAGGTTGAAAATCATTTAGAGAAAAATATCAAAACGATAAAAAGTGATAGGGGTGGAGAATATGAAGCTCCCTTTGCAGAAATTTATGTAGAAAATGGAATTGTCCATCAAACTATGACCTCGTATTCCCCTCAATCTAATGAATTTGCAGAAAGAAAAAACTGAACCTTATAGAAAATGATGGATGCCTTACGTATAAGTTCAGGTTTACCGCAAAACTTATGTAGGGAAGCTATCCTTACAGCTAACTGAATGCTTAATAGAGTGGCTCATAATAAGACACTATCAATTTCATATAAAAATAGAAATGAAGGAAACTTAACTTAAAATATTTTAAAGTGTGGGTGTGTCTAGCAAAAGTTCAAGTTCCTATGCCTAAAAGGGTGAAATTAGGATCTAAGACAGTGGACTACGTGTTTATAGGATATGCTAAAAGTAGTAAAGCATGTCGGTTTTTGGTTCATAAATCTGAACATTCGGATATCAATAAAAATACTATAATTGAATTAGATAATGCTGAGTTCTTTGAACACATTTATCCGTATAAAACTAGACATGTACAATCTAGTGGAGGATCTAAACGAACTCGAGATAAACTAAGTAAGGATGTACATAATGATGAGAATCCAAGATGTAGTACACGTTAAAGAACATCAACTTCGTTTGGATCGGATTTTGTAATATTTTTCTTAGAAAATGAGCCACAAACATTTAACGAAGCGATGTCGTCTTCAGACTTATCCTTTTAAAAAGAGGCAGTCAATAGTGAGATTGAATCAATCTTGAACAACCATACTTGGGAGTTAGTTGATCTTCCTCTAGGAAATAAACCTTTAGGTTCTAAATGAATCTTTAAAAAGAAAATGAAAGTGGATGGTACTATTGCCAAATATAAGGTAAAACTTGTAGTAAAAGGTTTCAAATAGTTACTTTGATACATACTCGTCTGTAACAAGAATAATATTAATATAGATGTTAATTGCCTTGATGAGTCTTGAAATCCATCAAATGGATATAGAAACAACATTCCTAAATGAAGAGTTGGAGGAAGAAATTTACATAAAACAATCTGAGGGTTTTATGATTTTTGGTAAAGAAAAGAAGGTGTGCAGACTTGTTAAGTCACTTTATGGACTAAAGCAAGTACCCAAACAATGGCATGCAAAGTTTGACCAAATCATATTGGCAAGCGGGTTTACGATAAATGAATGTGATAAATGTGTTTACATTAAAGACACCCCAAATCACAAGGTCACTATTTGTTTGTATGTGGATGATATGTTGATCATCAGTAGACATTTCTAACATAAATGCTATGAAACAAATGGTTAAGAGCAAGTTTGATATGAAAGACCTTGGAGTGACGGATGTGATCTTAGGAATAAGAATCTATAAGACTCCACACGGGTTGACATTTTTATAGTCTCATTATATTGAAATGGTACTTGACAAGTTCAAGTATTTAGATTTTGTAATTACAAAGACTCCATTGGACGTGAGCTTTGCACTTCAAAAGAATGAAGGTGAAAGTGACTCATAGTTGGACTACGTAAGAGTGTTGGAATGTTTAATATATATCATGAATTGTACACGATCATACATAGCATATGCTATTAGTAAATTGAGTCGGTACATGAGTAATCCCAATAAAACTCATTGGATAGTAATGAAAAGAATTTTGGGGTATCTTAAAAATACTCAAGACTATGCTTTACATTATAATAAATATCCAACGGTAATTGAAGGATATAGTAGTACAAATTGGGTCACCGGATTAAATAAAGTAAAATCCATGAGTGGATATGTATTTACTATAGGTGGAGGAGCAGTCTCTTGGAAATCGTCCAAACAGACATGTATTGCTCGCTCCACAATGGAATCTGAATTTATCATATTGAATAATGCCGGTGAAGAAGAAGAATGACTTTGGAATTTCTTAGAAGATATTCCTTGTTGGCCCAAACCAGTGGCACCAGTATGTATACACTGTGATAGTCAAGCGGCAATAGGTAGGGCAGAGAGTATGATGTATAACGGTAAATCTCGACACATAAAACAGAGACATAATACCATTAAAGAACTTCTCTCTAGTGAAATTATCACTGTTGACTATGTGAAGTCAAATGATAATATGTCAGATCTACTTACAAGAGGCTTATATAGAAAGAGAGTTAAGAGAACATCCAAGGGAATGAGTTTAAGATCTAGGACAAGTCAGTATGACAGTAACTCTACCTATCAGACTGGAGATCCCAAGAGCTAGGTTTAAGAAGATCAAACAAAGTTGTGTCTGGAAGGTTTAAGATTGTTAATATACCCAATCCATTCTCATGATGTATCAATATACCTAATCCATTCTCATGATGTAGATAATGTTTAATAAATAAGGATAAGACTTATGGTGTGAAGCCTTTTAATGATTATCTAAATTTAACAGATTTGACCAAATAGTTTAATCCATAGAATTGAACGTTTAGAAATTACCTATGTGAGGGCGAAGTGGAATCCGCTTCAAGGAGAATATTAGTAAAGGCCTATTCTCTAAGCTCTCATGAAATTAAGACGTGTTCATGGCTAAAATAAATAAAATCATGAAAATCATAAACGGTAAAAGGCTGGTTGTGTGATATGTGTTATCTAGGTGTACACTAAAGTTCGGTTGTTCAAAGATATCAAATCTACTGATTGACCAAGTGCAGCTGATGTATGTTCACTACGGAAAGTTCAAAGAAAAATCCACTTATCCAGATGCAATTAGACTTTGCTTGCTGGTCACATACTTGTCCATAAAGTTTTATAAAGAATAGCCATTTCCCATTCATGTGAGGGATTGTTAGGTTCAATAGGACGTGTAACTGAAAAATGGAGGGAATTATTGGAGGGAAAATGAGCTCACACTTAAAAGGAAAGTGTACTCACTAAAAGAAAGTCTACTCCTCCTATATTGGTGGTAGAAATCAATTTTATTGTGTTTTTATTAAGAAACAATCCTTCAAGTGGATAGTGAGGCAAGAACTAAGTGTTGTCTCGCATCATCGTCGTCATCGCTCGCTCGACTCTGATTGAGATTTGGATTTGAAAAATGATCAATCGATGACATTAATTCTTTAGACAAAGTTTATTTGAAACTTGAAAAAACAAGTGAAATTTTTAATCCAAAAATTCAACGAAAAATATTTTGTCTATGAACATGCATGTAGAAACACACCTTGAAAGGAACGCAACCCTTTGAGAAAATGACACACTATTTTGGAAAAAGTGTGATTGTTCTGTCAAAAAGACTATTCAGAAAAGACACACTATTTTAGAATGAATAGACATGCTTGTTCCAAAGTGATACACCTTTTCATGAACCATTGCTTCCTTTTCAAAGGGGGCATTTGATGGCTATAAATACCTGAACTTTTTTCTCAGACATGTATGAAATTTTTAGTATTCAAAACACTCTTCTACTTTCAAAAACTCTCTGTGATCATTAGTCGTTGAGTGTGTTCAAAGAATCTGAAGATTTGAGGTACTGCTACATTCAGATTGTGAGCCATTTTAGCCTGAGAGGAAAAAATTCGCAACCTCGGGTACTTGAGAGAAATTAATTCCTTAAGGACACTCTGTGAAATCAGAGGACTTGGTTCTGTTTCTACTTCATCTTATTTCTTTTAGATAACATACTTCTCTGATATTTCATGTTGAACTTGTGTTGAAGGTGTTAAAAACTTCATTGTTGTTCTTGAAACATTCTTAAACATGTGTTGAAATGTAGTGTGTAAACATACATATTGTGTACCCAAAACAACACTAACGACCCATTAAAATTTGTTATTTCAGTCAAATGAACTATCCAAAAAAAAAATTCTTCTCAATTCCTCATAAACCCCACAAGCATCAAATTGCTAGCAACCCATTAAAAAAAAATAAAGACACAAAATTGAGAGAAAAATGCAAACCTGAAGAGAGAAACACAAAAATGGTAGAAGAGAATAAATGTTCAGGACAAACACGAGGGTAATTTTGGAATATGTGAGAATTATAAGGGAGAAAAATGTCTTTTACTCGATCAAACTAGAATGACTTATAATCAAAAAATTAAAAAGTTGGGATTAAGGTACTTTTGGCTTAAAAGAGCAATTTTTGACTTTTTAAAGCAATTTTTGAAGTTGCCAAACACTTCAAGAAGTAAAAAATGGCTTAAAAGCTATTTTGACCAGCTTTTAAGTCCATTCAAACACTCTCTAAATCGTCACAAGTCTCTCTCTTTTTAAGTAAAAAAAAGGCGGATCCAGAATTTAATTAATGGATTCTGGCAGAGACAGGTAGAAGATAGAAGTTACGGGTTTCTATAATGATCTATAATTAATATACGATTTAATAATTAAGTTCACAATCAAATATTTATAGAGATTTAGGAGTAATTTTTTAATATATGATATGAACAAAAACTTGACTTTATAGCTTTCATGCTATAATCCGCCCTTGGTTCTGGACTTTAGTTTTTTTTTTTAATTGGATTCTTGATATATTATACATACATATTCAACAAAATTTCATATCACTAATAACGGGTTTGAGGTAAAGCTACTTGATTCCACCAATCACAATATGATTATAATGTTGGCTCCGCCCCCTAATAAGGCCATATTTATTTACATTTAATGGAGGTCTGAATCTGAATGATTCAGACTTCAAACCATTAAGTGTATTTATTTTTTATTAAGATTTTAGCTCTTAATAGGTCTAAATCATTCAGATCTAGAACCAAGTCTTAATAGGTTTGAAGAGATATTCTGATTTTTTATAATATTCACCACTCTATTCATAATCAATAGTCACCACCACTAACTATCTCTGTCACCGCTACCATTGTCAACACCACCCACCACCACCAACCACCTCCACCATCGGCAACAAATTTCATTACCAACCACTATTGTCAACCACTACCACACCTACTACCTTTATTATACTATTATATTCATCGCCACCACCGCCGTTGACAACACCACCATCATCAAACACTACCCGTCAATCCCTACTACTGACCAACTCATTTATCACAACTAGCACCACCACTAACTACCACTAATACATCACAACCTCCACACATAATTTGTATACCCAAGTTATCCGCACCCCTTACAAATGGTATCCGAGCCTATGCTAATTAAAGTTACGGAAATAGTATATATTTGAATTTATTTGATCAATTTATTAATTATGATAAAATTAGATTTAGATATCCACCAAAATATTATAAATATTGTTTAGATGAATAACGTACAAAAACCACAGTAATATAAAGAATTAAAACAAATAATATCTGAAAAATGTAAAGAATTAAAAATATGGATAGAAAGACAACAGTATAACATAATTGTTGGAGTTAGTAAAAACTCAATAAATGCACAAAAAGAAGAAATATCAAATTTAGAATCAATAATAGATAGTCTAGAATATATATACCAACATAACCTATATACATTTAAATAAAATGAACAAAGAAGAATTTATAATAAATGAAAAAACATATGAAAATCACGAAGGATTAAAAATAAAAATAGTATTCTCTAATTTAGGAAGGAGATATAAGAAAATAGGTGAACATTAAATATAAATGTTCACCTAT
>NC_061113.1:205981722-206008172 GCF_002878395.1 Capsicum annuum | reverse complement strand
GGTAAGAATAGAAAGAGAAAACGAAGAGATAGACAGAAAAAAGGAAATAGATAAAATAAAACAACAAACCATAGAAGAAATATGAAAAATAGAAGAAACTAAAAATAGTAGGATTGCTGAATTAAAAAAAGAACTATAAATGCTAAAAGATTTGTATGAAAAAAAACAGAAAGAAAAAGAAGAAAAAGATAAAGAACAAAAATTATTAATTGAGATAAATCAATTTAAGGAAAAATTAGAAATAAAAAATAAAGAACCAGAAACCAGTGAATTCGAAATAAATGCAATAGATGCTGAATAAACAGATAATTATGATTCGGAAGATAGTGAAACATATACAGAAATTCTAGAAAACATAGGAAAACTAGAAATTAATGAAAAACAAAAAGTAATTAATAAAAAAAATCTAGAACTAATAAATACAGAAGTAAATATTCTAGATAAAAATATAATACCTAGTACATCAGAAATAAGAAAACCAACCTATAATTACAAAAATAAGTTTAAAAGATATAATCCAAAGGATGAATATAATAAATGGACACCAAAACAAATAACTAATTATAAATTTTTAGATTTAGACTGTATAATAGACACAAATAAAATAATACAACTATGGGTAGGATATATGTCAAAACAATTATTAGATAATAAAATAGATACAACAAATACACTAGAATATATAGAAAAGACATTAATAGGAACAGTAAAATTATGATTTTTAAACTTAGCTGAAGCAAGTAAGAAAATACTAAGATCTGATAATAAAATAGAGGGAACATCAACACCTACTAAAATACTACCAATAGAAATATTGAAAAAATATGAAATAGCTATAAGAGATGAATTTAGCAATGTAACAACAGAAGAAGAAGAACAAAATAAAGAAAAAGATATAAATAGAAATTTAATGTTAAAACTAGCAATATGTAATATGTGTTATATAGATGAGTATACGCGTGCATTTAAAGAATAGTATTATAAAGGAACATATAATATATAAGAAAGTAAAGAAATAAGAAGATTATATTTTAGTAAATTACCTGAACCATTTAGTTCAAAAATAATAAAGAGTTGGATGAAGCAAAAATAGTAGATACCCTAGGAGCAAGAATAAAATTTTTACAACAATGGTATAGAAATCTACGTGAAAAATATAGAGAAGAAATAAAAATGGAAAAAATATTAATAAGAAATTTAACATGTTGCAAAGATAAAATAGCACCTCAATTTGGATGTGAAGAAAGATAATATAAGAAAAGAAAAAGACATAAGAAATATACGAAATACAAAAAATCAAAATATAAATATAAGAAACCAAGAAAAAGATATTATGTAAAAAATTATAAACATAAAAGATCATATAGAAAAAAGAAATCTATAAAAGAATGTACTTGTTATAATTGTGGAAAACTAGAACATTTAGCTAGAGATTGTAAATTACCCAAAAACCCAAAAAATAAACAAATATCAAAAATAAAAATAGAAAATACAGAATATATGCAGATAGATTATATAGATTATGAATTAGAAAGTGAAGATAGTATATATGAAATTTCGGAGAATGAAACAGATTATGAAATAGATAGTGAATTAGATGAATCAAATGACTAAAGAAGATATAAAAATGAATCAAATAACTGAAGAAGATATAAAAATAATAACAAAGGAAGAATATTTAAATGAAGAAGGAACAAATCGAAAAATAATATTTGACAGTAATATATTTGACGAAATAAAAGGAAAAGAGTTAGACTTAAGTGTAGAAAAAATATTTAAAATACCAACAATAAAAAATATATTTAGTAGAAAAAAGGAAGAATACTACGTAGTAAGCCAAAAAGAACATGTAATAGATTGTAGATATGCAAAAGGAAGAGCTAGTATACCACTAGTAACAAAAAGAATAATTAATAAAGAAATAAACGACATAAAAAGTAAAGACCCAATAAAATATGTACACCTTGGAGGAACAGAGATATTAATAAAAACATGTTTTAGAGAAGGAATAGATACACCAATAGAATTATATTTAGCAGATGATAGAATTGTAAAACCTATAGAAAAAAGTATAATAACAGCCATAAAAGGAAATTTAATATACCAAAAATTTAAATTTATAATAAGTGCGAATTATTCAGTATCAATAACAAATAAAAATATAGATAAATCATTAGTATTATATTGAAAAATATCAGGAATAGAACTAACCCCAGGAAGTAAAATATTTACAGGAAGATGTAAAAATCTATATGTATTAACAACAAAACATAAAATAACGGGAAAAAATAAAAGTAATAAAATACAAATAGAAAGTCCTTTCAAACAATTTGTAAAAACAATTGATAATAATGATTTTAGTTACAACGACATATATATAGAAGAAGATTTAGAAATAATAAATGACAGAATAAGTACAACAAAAAGAATAGCTCATGAAAAAATAGAATCATCAACCTCATAAAAAAGAACAAGTTATGAAACAACTTCAACAGTTAATTTAAATCAATATTATATAACAGGAAGAATAAATAAAAAAGAATATTTAATACTCTTAAACACAGGACAAGAAGAAAATTATAGCAAAATATCTAGTAAAAAGTGAAAAAATAAAATCTAATAGTGATATATGTCCAGATCTACCAAGGAGTCTAATAAACATTAAAGATACGACAGAAAAATAAATAATAATAGGAGTCAGAAAAATAAAAATAGAATTTGAAATAAAGGAAGAAATGCAAAAAACAGACATAATATTAGGAATAAAATGGTTAGAACAAGTAAAACCATACACTATAGAACATACACAATTATCTATAACATATAATAAAGAAAGATTATTCATAAAAAGAACTTTAACATGATATGAAAATATATGTACTTGTAAAAATAATAGTAGAAGGATATTATAATAGGTATTATATACCTATGATAGATACAAGAGCAGAAACAAACTTATGTAGATACAACTGTTTACCAAAAAGTAAATGGGATAAATTAAAAACACCAATAGTAGTCAAAGGATTTAATAATGAAGGAAACTTAATTACATATAAAGCTAAATATCTAAAAATACAGATATGAGATAAAATAATAACAATAGGAAAAATCTATAATTATGAACTAACATCAAAAGATATGCTTTTAGGAATGCCAATTTTAGATAAATTATACCCACATATAATAACTAAAATAGATTGGTGGTTTACAACACCATGTAAATAAAAAGTAAGGGCAAAAAGAGTTATTAATAAAATAAGAAAGAAAACTAATTGGATAGAAGGAAGTGAAAAAATTACACAAAATTTAGAAAATATAAAAAATACAGAAGACACAGTAGAACTAGTTGTATTTTCGATAAATTAAAAAGAAATAACTATATTTTCAATAGATAAGGTAGAAATAATAAAGAAAAAATTAAGACAATTATATAGTGAAGATCCATTAAAAGGATGAGAAAAACATAAAACTACTATAAAAATTGAATTAATAGATAAAAATAGCATAATAACTCAAAAACCATTAACATATAATTTTGATGATTTAAAAGAATTTAAAATGCATATAGATGAATTATTAGAAAAATAATATATATATAAAAAAATAGTAAACACAATAGTCCAGCATTTATAGTAAATAAACATAGTGAACAAAAAAAAAAGGAAAAAGTAGAATGATTATTGATTATAGAAACCTAAATGCAAAAACTATGACATATAATTAACCAATACCAAATAAGATATTAAAAATAAGACAAATACAAGGATATAATTATTTTAATAAATTTGATTGTAAATCAGGATTTTACCACTTAAAGTTAGATGAAAATTCTAAGGAATTAACCGCATTTACGGTACCACAAGAATTTTATGAATGGAACGTATTACCATTTAGATATAAAAATGCACTAGTTAGATATCAACATTTTATGGATAGTTATTTTAAACAATTACCTAGTTGTATAGTATACATAGATGATATACTACTATATACAAAAACTAAAGAGGAACATTTAAAATTATTAGAACAATTTACAGATATAATAGAAAAATCGGAAATAATTTTAAGTGAAAAGAAAATCGAAATTATGAAAAACCAGATAGAGTTTTTAGGAATACAAATAGATAAAAGTGGAGTAAAAATACAACAACATATAGTACAAAAAATAATAAATTCAAAAGAAGAATAGATACAAAAAAGAAATTACAATCATTTTTAGGATTAGTAAACCAAGTAAGAGAATATATACCAAAATTAGCAGAAAACCTAAAGCCTTTAAAGAAAAATTTAAAAAGGACGTAGAATATAATTACAATGAAGAAGATAAAAAATAAGTCCAGAATATAAAAATACTTTGTAAAGAATTACCAAAATTACAATTCTTAGACGATAATATTTTTTTTTATATATATAGTAGAAGTAGATTCTAGTGAATATAGTTATGGAGGAGTACTTAAATATAGATATGAGGAAGAAAAATTAGCACATCATTGTAGATACTACTCATGTACGTTTAATGAAACAGAAATAAAATGGAAAATAAATAGAAAAGAATTATGTTCATTATATAAATGTTTATTAGAATTTGAGCCATATATTGTATATAACAAATTTATTGTACGGACAGATAATATACAGGTACATTGGTGGTTAACAAAGAAAATATAAAATTCAGTTACAATGAAAGAGATTCGGAGACTAGTATTAAATATATTAAATTTTACATTTACAATTGAAGTAATTAGTACTAACAAAAATGTTATTGCAGATTACATATCAAGACAAAACTACACAGACTGATATAATAGAAGATGATGCTTTAGAAAAAATACTCAAAACCCTAACTACGCTTTCAATGAAAGTGGACAGTATGGGTAATGAAATAGAAAAGCTAAAGACTAATGAAGTTAAACTGAAGTCTAAAGCTATGAATCAGCTAACTCAGCAGTGTGCAGAGCTACGTCGATCGGAAGACATTAAAATTCCAGAGCTAAAAGGAGACGTTGGGACACTATAAAAGCTATAACGTTTATCAATCTACAATTGCATGTACAAGAAAAGGAGTTAGTGGACAAAGATATCAGAACATGAACATGAATAAGATATTTGAAAAATCATTTATACAAAAAATACAAAAAGACCCCTTGTACATACCCCCACAAATTACCACATATCGAGATAGTTTGAACCAAGATAAAAAAGTTTATAACCATATAGCCCGAGGATATATAGAAAATATCTACAAAGTACAAATTTTTCTAAACCTTAACCCCAGAACTAAAAATATTCAAGAACCAAATACAAACTATATAACCCAAAAATTGCAAGGTTACAACAAGCTAATCGCACTACCAAAACCAATCCAAGCTTAATAAAAACATGTTTCGACTATGGATTATTAAATACCGTATATACCCAAGATGGAGAAGAACTAACAGCTATAGAAGAATTACATAAAGTATTCACCACCTATAAAAGAGTAAACAAAGGAAATCTATTTTATATAAAGTTTTATACTGCACTATCAGAGATATTATACGGCGAGATCAAACCAGTTATACAAGTTATAAAAATAGGATTAACCAGAGATATATAATTATACCAGAAGATATTATGCAGCAGCCAGAGATACCCAAAATCGAGATACCTGATTTTTATGCAAATAAATGACTTATTGGATTAGCTACAATTATTCAAGAATTAGCAAATAATTACATCAATGGAAACCTAATATGGAACTATTATTCAAGAAACCATCAAATGATTTATTCAAATTCAAGAGAGCTACGACAAACAGATATGGAAGATGTTAGACAATGGATAATGACGTTACTTAACCCAGAAAAACAATCTACTGCAAGAACAATTAAGAAAAGATTTATTTCAGACGGATTATTAACAAGATATTGCAAGATAATTGGACACAAATATCCAGCCCATCAATGTTTGAAATGTAATGGAGGAGATAATATTATCCCAGCAGTCCAGCTAGAATAAAACCAAGAAGATAAGGATGCCAGCTAGAAGATAAACATCAATGGAGCAATAATGGAAGGAGACAAGGAAAATGACATATGGAAGAAAAGTTAACCTTTCCTAAAATTTCTTTACGTAAAGAGATAGTAGATTAGATTTTTTAGAATTTAGTGCCATTATTACTTTTTGACTTCCTTGTACCTACTATTAATAGCCTTTAAGACTTTTTAGCACCCACTTTGTAAAAAATAAGGCACGTGTAAAGTAAGAACAGTGTAGATAAATTTTACGCCTTTTCTTAGGCTATAAATACGTAAGCCTCCGGCAAGTTAAGGAAAAGTCTTCATGTGTTGAAGCAAAAAGCCCTCCTTTGTAAACAAAAAACTTTTGAATATTTAATAAAAAACAGATATATTTCAAAGCAAAAGCTATGGATGAACAAAGCCCAGAATTATCAAATCTACCAGAACTGGTATATTTATTTATGGTTATGAATAGCTAATTCATAAATTCTGACAATCATGATATGATAAAATAAGTTCATGTTAGTTACTTTATAGTAGAGTTATTCAAAAAATAGCATGCTAAGAAGTTTATTAGCAAAGTGGAAAAGGAGAAAAATTCCTAAGAACTATGCCATCCTAAAGGTGAAACTGGTGAGGCAAGAAAACTGTGGTAGGGGAGCAGCCAGAGTAGAGGCGCTGTTTAAGAATAATCTAATATATAGTAATCTAAAATGATCATATTTTGTTATGTGTATGATTGAAGGGAATATTTTGAAAAAACACCATATGAAAAATTAATACTTATTTATCTGACGAAATGGTAGATAAATTTAAAATACTTGTTTTGTATGTATTTAAGGATATAAAAATTGTACATATAGAAAAAATCATATTGGAAAAAATATTTGATAAATATTTTATGACTAAAATAAATTACATACCTCACCTACCTAACTACTCTTATAAATACTTACATACCAAACCTATACATCAACCATGATAAATTACGAATATTGGAAAATGGATATGAAAAATATACAATTAATAGAAAAACTAATGAAAGTAAATTTAGAAGAATATATGAGAACCAAAGATATAAAATATATAGAATATCTTAATGAAAATATAGAGGAATTAATAAGATTAAAACAAACAACTAAAGAATATTATGAAAAAACATCCAATTAACCCACCTAATGACAAATAATTTTGAAGTACTAGTTTTATACATACTTAGAGATATAGAAATTATAGACGTAAAGAAAATAATATGGAAAAAAATATTTAACATTGAAGATGAAGAGTTAGATATAAATCAGATAGAAGACAAGTTAGGAGAAATATACTTAACTGATGACAATCACTATTAATACCTAGATAATTTATTCAGATGGATATTATACAGATTAAGAAATGCTAGAATATATTCAAAGAGTTAGAGAAAAACAAAGTTGGCTATACGAATAAATTAATTATAGAAACTAGCTTAGAAAAGGAAGAGAACAATTAAAAGAAAGATTAATTTGGATAAATAAAACCATAAAACAACTAAAATTAAAAGACAGTTTAGAATATGATTTAGACATGGAATTATTCATAGACGAAAAAGACAGGATAATTAACGAAATAGATAACCTAGAATTTAATATCAGACATAGTACAATTAAAATAAATTATTACAAAGAGATTTGCAGTATCACAACTACTTTAGGATAAAATGATAGACTATGAGTATTTAAAATATTGGAGACAAGATATGGAAGAAATAAGATTAACAGAAATACTTATAAAAGAGAATTTAATTGAATATTTTAGAACAAAAGATATAGAGTATTTAGAATACATCCAAAATAATATACAAGAATTACAAAGACTAAGAGAAAAAATTAAAGAATATTACAGTAAAGCATTTAATCAAATATCATCTAATCACCCCCCAAGATATGAACATTAATAAAATTAAAATAAATACACTAAAAATAAAAATGTTTAGAGAAGTTAAGAAATATCCAAGCACAAATAAAAATAGATCCATTAGAGCTATGATAGATCTATTTTTCTATTTGTTTACCCAAGTTATACGCACCCCACTACAATCGCTACAGTTTATCTCTACTAACAGCCATCTCCACCATCCCAACAAACAATATCTCCAACTAGCACTAACACATCATCAACCATTATGCATTCATGTTTCAGCCAACACAATCAACACCTCAAACTACTAACATCAATCAATGTCACATCACAACCATCACAACCATCATCAATCACTATCATCATAACAGTCACTACAATACCAACCATCACCACCAACATTATTTATCACTAACATTAATCATAGTCACTACAACCACCATTATAAACCATCTCCACTATCACTAACAAACATAAATATTTTTTCTCAATCAAATAATAATTTTGTTGTATTAAATTACATACTTTTATAATATATATAATTAATTTTTTATTTGAATTGTATTTTTTATTTTATTATATGTTCAAATAATTTATTTTTGCATATTCAGATGTTGAAAAACAAACAATCTTAATCATTCGGTTTTCAAATCTAGAGACAATATCTTAATTATTCAAATGTGCATTCAAATTTAGACATTTAAATCTTAAAAAAAAAAATAATGCAGCCTAAGTATTTATAACAAGTCATGCGCAGTTGTGACAAAGAAATAAGTCAACAAAATTTTGTATATATTTATATATGCTAGACTAGAATTACGAAACATAATAATATATCCAAAAATAGATGTAATATATCCTAAAATAGATGCTAAATCAACATTATGAAATTGCAACTATAGGGGAAAAAAATTACGAAATTTAGAAGATTTGATGATATAGGTATATAGAACCGCCCAAGAACATAATTTAATATTGGTCACGAGTCATGACAGTGAAGAGATAAAGAGACAAGAAGCTGGCTAACTACATCAATATATTAGTTGCTTAATTAATTCAGTTTAGAGAAAAAAAATGTAATTATAATTATCTCGGAAACCTTCAAGAGCAGGACTGAATTATGATTATCCTCATCATAATATACTACTACTAATTAATAATTATTCTCCTAATCATTTTTATGACCCTTGGCTCTTCAAGGTTTTTGCGACCCTTTGCTAATTACAATTACACACCGCCTAATCATCCTTCATGAAATACCGGATGAATGAGAAATATGAAGTGTCAATATTTCATTATGTTCACAGTAAATTGGATTGAAAAAATAAATACAATTAATTGGATAATATAGAATCTTGTGATATCACCCAACCCCCCCCCCCCCCCCCCCTTTTTCGAAAAAAAAAAAAAAAAGATCTTTTTCTATCTCTTTATAATTTTTTCTTTTATTTTATGACCGGTCTTCTATCTCTTTATAATTTTTTCTTTTATTTTATGACCATTTGACAAGAGATCTTTATTTTTGTATATATGTAATCTTCATTTTCATGAACAAAATATCTGAAAAGGCCATTTCTTTTTATTTATTTCGTAAGAGGCAAGAAAAATTTCTTTTTCCTTCTCCATGAGAACCTTGACAATTAATTCTACCGTGAAAAGCCCAAATTTTTATTGTATTATTTTTACGAATGATGTGACGTTAAAAGCATTTGCCCCACAAACACAATTATCCGCAATTGTACATATAACATATAAAAACTATTCTTCGTAAGCCCCTCTTCTCCTTTCCCCCCTCCCCCAAAAAACAGACTTAAAAAAAGACGCTCCATCTATATTTATAATCTATATATCTATATAATATAATAATATAATAATATATATAATATATTAAAAGTGTAAAGACCCTTATAAAAGTGATTTGAACTTTTTACCCTTCATTACAAGATTTTTTTATAGACAAAATTGTCTTTTCAGTATTCTTTAATTTATTCTTTAATTATTTTTAATTATATTAGTTAGACTTTTCCTAAATATATGGACTCCTAAAATATATTGTAGGAGAACTAATTAATATTTATATACGAGACTCCTAAAATATATGGTAGGAGAATTAATTAATATTTTCCTTTCTACTGTTCAATTAGAAAAATACTCCTAAAATAGGACTCTATTAAGGAAATACTTCTATAAATATTAAAATGTACGTTAAACTAGAGAACAAACCGGTTTGCCTATTTGGAGAATATGATTGATACTCATCTAACTTGATTGGATTGCATTGCTAGATTGGTGGATGTTTGATTTTCTAACCCTCAACTTCGTCACTGTTTTGTCATCATAATAGAATTCAACATGTGTGTATATATATATCTTCTTCGTTTTCATTCAAAATCACCTTTTAGGGTCAAAATTTTCGCCGGGACGAGAATTAGTTGGATCAAATCGAAGCTTTGTGATCACTATTATATATTTTTTATAGTTTATAGATCGTAGATGAATGTCGGTTGACTTTGAAGAATTTCGTGTGTAAAAGTTAGGTTTAATTGTATTGTTTTGATATATTTATTATCTTATTGTTTTATTTTAATGTACAGATGCTAGATGAATGTGAGTCGACTTTGAATTTTTTTTTAGGTAAAAGTTAGGTTTAATTGTATTATCGTAATATCTCTATTAGTTTGTTATTTTGTGGTAGTTTACAGTTTGTAGATGAATCTCGGCTTTGAAAAAATTTTGTGTGTCAAATTTAAGTTTAATTGTATTATTTTGATATCACTTTTATCGTATTATTTTGTTGCAGTTTACAGGTGATAGATAAATATTGGTCGGCTTTGAGAAATTTTCTCATGTAAAGGTTAAGTTTAATTGTATTATTTTGATATCTCGTATTATTTTATTATTGTTTATAGATAGTAGATGAGTGTCGGATGACTTTGAAAAATTTTTTGTGTGTAAAAATTAGATTTAATTGTATTATTTTGATGGAGGCAAAGAGAATTAGAGTATGAAGTAAGTGATTAGGTGTTCTTGAAGGTGTCTCCTATGAAAGGAGTAATGAGGTTTGAGAATAGTTTTATTTGCATGAAATTCAAATTAACTTTGTTCTTTCCATTTATAATAAACATTGAAGTGAGACACATCACATAATAATATATTTGAGATAAAATATTTCAACAACAACAACAACAACAACAACAACAACAACAACAACCTAGTATATTCCCACACAGTGAGGTCTGGGGAGGGTGAAATGTACGCCGTCCATACTGCTACCTCTGAAGAATTAGAGAGGCTGTTTCCAATAGACCCCCGGCTCAAGAGAGAGAATAGTATAGTAAGGTCGTAATGCAACTCGAAACAGGATGTATGACACAACAATAATAAGTGATAAAATAATAATAGTAAATATCAAGGAAATACAAAATAAGTAAAGTACAATCAATACGAAATAAGAAATAGGAAAACGGATAATCTCCTAGTAGTAAACAATACACTCACAGACCTAAGAGGACTACCATCCCCACACTCTCCTAACACCTAGCCACAACCCACACACTTACACTATCCTTCAACCCTAATCCACGACCTCCACACCTTCTTGTCTAGGGTCATGTCCTCAGTAAGCTGCAGTTGCTCCATGTCATGCCTAATCACCCTCCTCCAGTATTTCTTTGGCCTACCTCTACCCTTCCTGAAGCCATCCAAAGCTAATCTCTCACATCTCCGAACAGAGGCATCCGTGCTCCTTCTCATTACATGCCCAAACCATCTCAACCTGCCTTCTTTCATCTTGTCCTCCACCAAAGTCACTTCTACCTTCTTTCGAATAATCTCATTCCTGACTCTATCCCCTATAGTGAGACCACACATCCAAAGCAACATCCTCATTTCCGCCACCTTCAATCTTTGGATATGAGAGTTCTTGACTGGCCAACATTCAGCTCTATACAGCATGTCCGAACGGACTGCCACTCTGTAGAATTTGCCTTTAAGCTTAAGGGGCACCTTTCTATCACATAGCACTCCCGAGGCGAGCCTCCACTTCATCTAACTTGCTTCAATACGCTCAGAGATATCCTCCCTAATCTCGCCATCCCCCTGAATCATAAACCCAATATACTTAAACCTATCCTTCTTACAAACATCCTGAGAGTCCAACCTCACCACCACAACGTCCTCCTAACTCGAGTCACCGAACTTGCATTTCAAATACTCCATCTTGGACCTACTCAATCTGAACCCCTTAGATTCTAGGGTTTGCCTCCAAACCTCCAATTTCTCATTCATACCCCCTCGCATCTCATCAATCAGCACTACATCATCCATAAATAACATACACCACGGTACCTCACCTTGAATAATCTGTGTCAACACGTCCATCACTAACACAAAAAGGAAAGGGTTGAGAGTCGATCCCTGGTGCAAACCTGTCTCTACCAAAAAATGCCTTGAGTCTCCTCCCGCCGTCCTTACCCGAGTCTTCCCTCCATCGTACATGTCCTTAATAGCTCTAATGTACGCCACCTGCACTCCTCTTACCTCCAAGCATCTCCAAAGAACCTTCCTAGGGACTCTGTCATACGCTTTCTTCAGATCGATGAACACCATGTGCAAATCCCTCTTCCTTTCCCTATACTGCTCCACCAATCTTCTCACCAGGTGAATTGCCTCTATCGTTGAGCGACTAGGCATAAAACCAAGCTGATTCTCTGAAATAGATATGACCCTTCTCAATCTCCGCTCAACCACCCTCTCCTAAATCTTCATTGTATGACTCAACAGCTTAATTCCCCTATAGTTATTGCAACTCTGAATGTCACCCTTATTTTTATACAAAGGAATCATCGTACTTCATCTCCAAGCCTCAGATATTCTCGCAGTCATGAAAATGACGTTGAATAAATCAGTTAGCCACCTTAAGCCTGCCCTACTATCATATTTTCAAAAATCCACCGAAATCTCATCGGGCCCCATCGCCCTACCCTTTCGTATTCTACGAATAGCCTCTCTGACCTCCTCAACCTTAAAACGTCTACAATAACTAAAATCATGGCTCTCATCCGAGCGCTCCAACTCCCCTAACACAATGCCTCTGTCCCCTTTCTCGTTTAAAAGCCTATCAAAATACCCCTGCCATCTCTTCTTAATGTGAACGTCTTTAACCAACACTCTACCGTCCTCCCCCTTAATGCACTTCACTTGATCGAGGTCACGACCCTTTCTCTCCCTAGCCTTAGCAAGCCTATACAACCTATTTTTCCCGTCTTTCTCCTCTAACCCCGCATATATACCCTCAAACGCTGCTGTCTTAGCCGCCGTAATTGCTAACTTAGCCTCTTTCCTTGCTACTTTATAGACCTCCCTATTCACCTGTTTCTCCTCTTCATCCTTACTCTCAATCACCTGAACATACGCCCCCGTCTTGATCTCCACTTTTTTCTTAACTTCCTCACTCCACCACCAGTCCCCCTTATGTCGTCCTGCCCGACCCCTCGAAACAGCCAACACCTCTCTAGCTGCCTCCCTGATGCAGCTGGCCGTCTTATCCCACATAACATCCACATCCCCCTACACTCCCACACCCCCATTGAGATAAAATATTTATTTATATAATTTAAATAGATATATAATTTTTTAACATTAATATATTGCTACTTTCAAATTATATTGCTCTTAATTCTTATGTATATTTTATTGTTTGACGTGAGAGACACGTGCAAAACACATACACTAATCTAGTATTTCATAATTATGGCACCCTTGTGTTCAAAATATCAAGAGAACAAGAACTATATATCCAGTTAATTTAAAAAACCTAATTAGTTATAGCTCAGTTGGTTGATTATTTAAATTTTTTTCTTATTGGTGAGGACAAGGATGTCTTAACCATATCGGAGCCTAAGATGAAACTCTAATAATCTTCTTATAATCAGTATTTTCTACTAATTCTTTTTCAATTGACAATATAACTAATTCATTCATTCTTGCTTGAAACATTGTTCATCTTAGATGAAAACTTTATCAATCTTAATTTTGGAAAACTTCTTTCGACCGAAGCAACTGTAATAGAAACTGTCAACATTATTCCATAAACAATATAGATATTAGGAAAGGAATCAAGTTGTTTTAGCTGTGTCAATCACATTAAAATAGTGACTGTTAAGGAGAAGCTAAACGAATAAACAGAAAGTAAAGAATAAATATAGTAGTTATATTTTTGGTATATGATCCACAAGAAGTTGTAGTTTCTACTTTTTTTTCTCAACTAATTCTTCTATTTTCCATGACCAAAAGGTTGAATCATAGTAATTTTTTTCTCAACAAATAAAATATTTCAATAGGTTTTTTTTTATATATGGTATATATAACTATTTTTACATGAAAATATGGGAGCTTTCTTGTAATCCTCTTTCCATTTTTTCTTCCTCCACCCTCAATTTTTATCTTTTTTTCTTTTTAAAATAATTAGTATAATTTTACAAGTAGAATAAAAAAAAGACAGAATGTACCCAAACTTGATTCCTATTTTTTGAAGTAGACAAACTCTTTCTGATAGCCCCTCAACTCAAAAAGTTCGAAATATCAAGATATGGACAAATACTCGAACTACTTGCCTATAAACTATAAAGGAAATAATGCAGAAGCGATATATAGGGAATTCCAATACAGATACATACATTTAGACTTAAGAATATTGTAAATTAAATTTAAGTGGCATTTGTTCGAACTTTTTCAAAGACTCGAATATCTTTTTTATTGCAAACTCAATTTGTGAAAATTGTCACACATACATCATACATGATGCACCAAGTACTTGGAAAAAAAAAAACCAACATGTAGGAGATACTTATCTCGAATTAGCCGTACATTTATATAACTCATGTCGTCTCTCCACGATTGATCCCTCTATCAAAATGTCTATATGAAAATAATTACAATAAGTTGCTCAAGAACACGTTTACTTAGCCCTAATTTAGAGTAGTAGAAGAGTATACATTTACATTGTACACTCTCTTAACTTTTGTTTGTCTGAACATTGGTCAACTAGTGTTCAAATTAGTGATGGCTTAATCTCCGTATTTGAATAGGAAAAATGCAAGTAATTTTAATTTTTGATATACGAGAAAGGCCACAAAGCAAGTTGTCATATTGCTTCAAATTAAATTACCCCTTTCACATAAAAATTCGTTTTTTTTTTTGGGTTACTATTTCCTTTTCCTGTTCTTTAGTGAAGCAAAAAGACAATTCGAATAATAAGTAAGTTGGTGGATTAATTAAAAATAAAACCCGGCGCTATAATTGGACAGACGGCCTTAGGAGGAGGTACTTCTTTGATCCGTTCCCTTTTGTTTGTCCACAGCACACCACTTTGTAAATAAACAGTAAAGTGTGTTTTATGTACCATAATACATGTTAATTGACTCAAAGAATGATTTGGATTTAGTTAATGGTATGGATAAAATAGAAAAAACTTTATCTTTCTCTTAATATGTTAAAATAGATAAATAAAATAATAATTTATTCTTAATATAGTGAACAATTAAAGTGAAAGGAGGAAATGTCATCTATAGGAGTCCATAGTTTTACCTTTTTTTTTCTTTTTTTCTGTGCGTGTATTATAAGGTGAAGGGGGGTATGCAACATTTTTTTTTTATCTTAGATACAGTCTGGATCTTATATAATATTGTTGACCCCCAATGGACTCATACGTTCATTGATCAAATATGCGGGTCAAACATTTAAATATTGGCAATTTGCAAGAGATAGAGTTGATTCAAGTGCATTTTTAAATGAAATGATCCTTTTAAAAAAAAATAAAAATTGATCTTAGGGGAATAGCCAACTAGCCATGCATTGAACGAAAGGAAGACGTGTTAGATAATATTAAAATGTTCAAAATTATAATAAAATAGGTGTTGACTTTTTGGAGGATTTTTTTTAATTGTTATTATAATTAATGTTTCACTTGGTAACCATACGAGGCTCCGAAAGGCTACATAAATATATCTTATATATTTAGGTTTCCTTCAAGAACATTTTACTGATGAAGTAATTGATACGAACGAATATTTTTTGAAATTATTCGATTCACGTCTTAGCATACACAACTTGTTATTTTCTTTGAAACAATATTTACTTTGGTTTTGGTTAAAAGAGAAAGGGAAACGACAACATTGAACACTGAACATTGAATCTATACCTAATATTAATGTATGGCCTCGTGTTGTGATGGGATAAACATAATATCTTGATTTAAATGAGAAGTGAGATTCAGATCCGGAAAATGAAAAAACTTTTGTAGATAGCGTTATTTCCTTTAATGAACCTTACAAGCATAAATATTTAAATTAGTTAGAAACATGTGATAGACTCTTAGCTCGATAGTTTGTGCGGCTCGGGCATGACTAGTGATTTACTTGATGAACCTGTTGGAAAATTATTTATTTATTTTAAAATAATTTATTATTTATTTTAAAAAAGAAAAAAAGCAAAAAAAAGAAACCATATTAATTCACATGGAAAGAAGGAAAATTGCATGCATGCTTTGGTTCTGCCATTTGGCCAAACACTTGTCTCAAATATAGAAGGAGTGGCTTTCCCTTTTGGTTAAAAGACAATTGTATCAACACTTGTCATATTATGATAAGGGAGAAACTTTATGCTTTGCGGCTACATTGTTTGTCACAATGCAGTAGCAAAATCCATTTTTCCTTTAAGTTTTCTTACGTCATTTTTCCTTTTCTTTCACTCCTTTTTTTTTTTTTTAAAATTATTATATGTTTAATTAAAAGGGCTTTATTAGTTATAACATTTTCTAAATTAATTTATTGGTATTTGTATTAATAATTTTATTGATTCATGTATTCTTTGATTAATTAAAGAAGATTTATTTAACTCAAAATATTTTTTAATTAATCAGGAAAGTGCTTGATTAATCCTAGGGAAACATTTCACACTATTGAAATAGTTTCTTAGGACAATGCCTAACACGACTAAAGTATAATTAATACATCACTTAAAATAATATTACGGTAATTTTTATTTAATATTCAGTACCTTTTATTTAATATTATTTAATATTCAGTATTATTCACTTGTTAACAATAATTATACCATTGTTACTGTTATTATATTAATTATAATATTATAATTGAAGTATTATTATTATTATACACTGTTATGTTATTATACTGCTATTATTATTATTATTATTATTATTATTATTATTATTATTATTATTATTATTATTATTATTATTATTGTGTTAACAGTTAATTAATATTGTTATTATTCTTTTATCATTGTTCCCCAACAATCTAAGAAACTATGACAGATAATTCTACCCCTGGTACTTCTACTACTGCCGCAACTCCTGATACTTCTGTTCCGGTTGTTCTACCATATGCAAAATCGTTTCTTGATGTTTCAAATATTGAAATATTTGCTAATGAAAATTTTAAAGAAAAATGAATTTTTTCATTACTTAATGTCAATGGTGTTGCATATGTTTTGTCACAAACACAACCTAACACAAATGTTAACACCAAAATTTTAAAATCATGGCAATACGCCAATAAAATGTGTCGCCATACTATTTTACAAATAATTTTTAATGAACTATTTGATGTGTATTCCAGTTGCAAAGAAGAAAAAATCATATGGGAAGCTTTAATTAAGAAATTCACGTCCGAAGATGTTACCAAACAAAAATTTGTGGTTGAAAATTTTTACAATTGGCAAATGAGTGATGTGAAAGAGATGAAAATTCAAATAAATGAATATAAAAAATTGTTAAAAGATTTGAAAGCTGAGGACATCGTTTTACCAGAAAAATTTGCCGCAGGAGTGTTGATTGAAAAATTACCCAAATCATGAAATGACTATAAAAATAACCTGAAACATAAACAGACAAATTTTACTATTGAGGAAATTATAACTCATATTCTAATTGAAGACACCAACAAAAAGGGGTCGTTCAAAGCTAAGCAGATTGCGCTCAAAGCAAATTTAGTACAAGGGCAACACAACAACAACAAAAGGTATGGTAATAAGTCTCAAGGTTACAAGCCTAATAATTCCAATCTCAAGAAAAGAAAAGACACTTATTTTACTTGTGGAAAATCAGGTCACTATGCTACTCAATGTAGGTACAAAATGAGAAATAACAAAGATATGAGAAATCCTCCCAAAGCTAATTTAGCTGAAGGAGATGAAATAATTGCAACTATTATTTCTCAAGTGAATATGATGGTACATATAAAAGAATGGGTGGTAGACTCTGAGGCTACTTGACATATTTGTGCAAATCGAGAAATATTTGCCTCCTATACATCAATAGGAGATGACAGTGAAGTAGTCTACCCTGGAGACTCAAGAACTGCTAAATTCTTGGGTAAGGGTAAAGTGCCCCTAAAACTCACTTTGAAAAAAACTTTATCCCTTATAGATGTGCTATATGTTCCTACAATGCGAGCAAACCTGATTTCTGTAGCGTTGCTGGATAAAGCTGGAATGAAAGTGTCTGTTGAATCTACTAAAATTATTTTAACAAAAAATAATGTATTTGTGGGAAAAGACTATTGTAACCATGGACTTTATGTACTTAATATTATCAATGATAATGCATCAACTTCTGCTTATACGATTGAGTTTATTTCTTTAGGATTAGGACATATTAATATTTAATATATAAAGAATATGCAATCACTTGGTTTAATATCTGGTTTATATTCAAACAATTTTGATAAATGTAAAATATGTGCTGAAACTAAAGTTACTAAAAAGTCATATTTTTCAGTTAATAGAGAAATTAAATTGTTATCTTTGATCCATACTAATTTGAGTGATTTAAAACAAACTATGACTAGAGGTGGTAAAAGATATTATGTGACCTTTATTGATGATTTCTCTAGATTTACTAAGTTGTATTTGCTTAGAAATAAAGATGATGTATTTGATGCTTTTGTGTCTTATAAATTTGAAGTTGAAAATCGCTTGGTAGAAAAATTAAGAGAATTAGATCCGATAGAGGTGGAGAATATGTATCTTTAAATGTTTTTTATGAAAAAGAAGGTATTACTCATGAAGTAACTCAGCCTTATTCTCCTGAGTCTAATGGTGTAGCTGATAGAAAAAATAGGATATTGAAAGAAATGCTGAATTCTATGTTAATTAGCTCTAATGCACCTGATAATTTATGTGGTAAAACTATTTTATTTGCATGTCATTTACAGAATAAAATTTCTTATAAAAGAACTGGCAAAACTCCTTATGAATTGTGGAAATGTTATAAACCTAATTTGAATTATTTAAAAGTGTAGGGTTCCCTTGCTAATGTTCTTCTTCCTGAACCTAAAAAGAGGAAAATAAGTTCTAAATTTGCTGATTGCATGCTTAATGGATACTCTGAACATAGTGCTGCATATAGATTTCTTATATTAAAAAGTGACGTACTTGATAGTAATACTATAATTGAAACAAAGAATGCTGAATCTTTGAACATATTTTTTCACTATATGATAAAATCTTTCATGCACCTGTTGAAAGAGAAAATGGATCTACCTTTAATATTGAGGAACTGAGAAGGAGTAAAAAGCCTAAAAGAAAATATTTTTCTTATGGAAATGATTTTCAGACTTTTCTTGTTGATAATGAACCATCATATTATTTTAAAACTGCATCTTCTTTTGATGCTAAATTTTAGAAAGAGACAATAAAAATTGAACTTGATTAAAAGGTCAAAAATAATACTTGGATTTTAACTAATTTACCTCCTGACGCAAAATCAATTGGTTGTAAATGAATTTTCAAAAAGAAACTTAATCCGGATGGATCGATAGATAAATATAAAGCTCGGTTAGTAGTTAAAGGATTTTCTCAAAAACAAAATATTAATTATTTTGATACATTTCACCAGTAACAAGAATTGCTTCTATTCGAATATTAATCACCTTAGCATCAATTCATAAGTTATTTATCCATCAAATGGATGTAAAAACAGTTTTTTTAAATGGAAATTTAGAAGAAGAAATTTATATGGTTCAACCTAATGGATGTGTAATATTTGGACAAGAAAATAAAGTTTTTAAGTTAATTAAATCTCTCTATGGCCTTAAACGAGCTCCTAAACAGTGGCATGAAAAATTTGATCAAGTCTTAATAAAAGACGATTTTTCTTCTGTTGAGGTGGATAAATGTGTTTATACAAAAGTGGTAGACAATGATTATGTGATAATTTATTTATATGTTGATAACATTCTTATATTTGGTACATGTTTAAATATTGTAGAACATACCAAATTATTTTTGTCTACTAACTTTGATATGAAAGATCTGGGTGAAATGAATATGATATTAGGAATTAAAGTTAAGAGGAGTGAAGATGGTATAATGTTGTCACAAGAATATTTTGTGGAAAAACTTCTTAAGAAGTTCGAATATTGGGAGATAACTCCTATAGCCACTCCTTATGATGCTCATTCTAAATTAAAAAAAATAATGGTGACCCAATTGCTCAGTCTAAGTATGCATAGATCATTGGGAGTCTAATGCATTTAATGAATTTTACTAGGCCTGATATAGCCTATGTTGTGTGTAGATTAAGTAAATATACTCATAATTTCAATAATGAGCATTGGTTTGCATTAATGAGACTGATGAAATATTTGAAAGGAACCGTGAATTATGATGTTTTGTATAATGGATTTCCTTCAACCTTAGAAGGATATTGTGATGCAAATTGGATCTCTAATTCAGATGAGATAAAATCCACTAGTGGTTATGTATTCACCCTTGGTAGTGGCGCAGTATCATGGAAATCAGCTAAGCAAACCATTATTGCTAGATCAACTATGAAATCAGAATTTATAGCTCTGGAGTAAGCTGGTACTGAGGCTGAATGGCTAAGAAATTTCTTAGCGAATATCCCTTTTTAAAAGGATGATTTGTTGCCTAATATCCCTTTGAAAAAGGATGATATGTTGCCTAATATCCCTTTGAAAAAGAATGATCTATTGTCTAATATCCCTTTTAAATAAGGATGATCTGGTGTCTCCCATGTAGATACACTGTGATTGTCAAACCGCAATTGCTATTGTGAAGAATAAATCTTACAATTGTAAGAGTAGACATATGAAATTGAGGCATGATGTTATTAAGAAATTGCTGAGAGATGGAATAATTTTCAGTAATTATGTGAAGTCAAAATTGAATTCGGCCGATTCACTGACTAAGCCCATGAAAAAAAAAATTAATTCTTCAAACATCAAAAGAGATAGGGTTAAGGCCAATATGATTGTCAATATCGATGGTAACCCAACCTATATGATTGGAGATTCTATGGTTCATATGGGTAATGACAAGTCAATATTGGCTCTGCACACTAACCGAGAGTGCTTGAACTGCTACTAAAATAGAGGGATGAGTTATTAATTCTCAATGACTTCATATTCCTTATGGATGGTGTATTTAAAACAATATAAACTTGATGAATTCACCTATATGAGAAGTGGAATGAGACCGTTTCTATGAGACTTTTGGCCTTAGTCTCTAGAGCTCTCATGAATACCAGGCACGCGCATGGCCTATTGGCGCAAAATCACGTTGAACAAAAAAATTATGGTCAAAATATGATTGATAAAATCTCTGACTTATAACAAGAATTACTCGATTCATAGAAATATTATATTTCACCGATAATTCTGTAAGTTAAATTTTGTTGGTCTAAGTTTGGTTCATAGTCCAGAAGACATCAAACCTACCACATTTTGTCCATGCAAATCCAGCAAGTTAAAACTCTTTTTCCTATAAATTATTTTGAAATAATGTGGGGATTGTAGAAAAATTATTTATTTATTTCAAAATAATTTATTGTGTATTTAAGAAAGGAAAAAAGAAAAAAAGAGAACTATATTAATTTTCATGGAACAGAAGAAAAATTGCATGCATGCTTTGGTGTTGCCATTTGGCCAAGCACTTGTCTCAAATATAGAAGGAGTGGCTCTTCCCTTTTGGTTAAAAGACAAGTGTTACACTTGTCATAGTATGCTAAGGCAGAAACTTTATCCTTTGCCTATAAATAGGCTACATTATTTGCCACAATGCAGTAACAAATATTCATTTTTCCTTTAAGTTTTCTTACTCCATTTTCCCATTTCTTTCACTCATTCTTTTATTATTATATGTTTAATTAAAAGGGTTTTATTAGTTACATTATTTTCTAAATTAACTTGTTGGTATTTGTATTAATAATTTTGTTGATTCTTGTATCCTCTGGTTAATTAGAAAAAACTTATTTAACTCATAATATTCTCTAATTAATCAGGGAAGTGCTTGATTAATCCTGGGGAAATATTTTACACTGCTGAAATAGTTTTTAGGACAGTGCCTAGCACGACTCAAATATAATTAATACATCACTTAAAATAATACTACAATAATTTTTATTTAATATTCAGTACCTTTTATTTAATATTATTCACTTGTTAACAATAATTATATCATTGTTACTGTTATAATATTAATTATCATATTATTATTGAAGTATTATTATTATTATTATTATTATATACTGTTATGTTATTATTCTGCTAATATTATAATTATTGTATTATTGTGTTAACAATTAATTAATATTGTTATTATTGTTTTATCATCGTTCCCCAACAGAACCTAGCCATGACCAAATGACTTTTGTTAACATCATATTTAATTGTTGCCAGTCTATCTGCCGACGAGGAATGACAAAACCTTGACAGTGGCGTGGCTAAGGCAAGCAGAGCAGTGGTATGGCTAAGCAAGCCAGGTAGTTGCGTGGCTAAGGCATGACAAAGGCTGACAAACTAAGGTAAGACAAGACTATGATGTCACATGATCATGGCTAAGTCAAGTTCGTGGATTATGAGTTCAACAAGGTAGACGACTATGAAAAATAGACACCAATAACCAGTTGTGCGGGGGCGGATCTGCACACGAGGCATGCACGTAGGCAAGCAATAAGTTGGGTCCAAAGAAGGCATTTGGCACCAAATTTGTTGGCTGTATGCATAATTTTTTCAATTGTAACTGTTTGGCTTTGTCAACAACATTGGATGAACTTGTAATTTGAAATTCATAATTGAATTTAATGACCTAGTAGTTGGGGTTGTCAATTATTTTTGGGATATATGCATGTGCCTAAATGTGTCTAGGTTGTGGCCTATAAATGGGCACAGACAGGCAGTCACGTGCTAGATTGGGTGTGTTAGCTGATTTTATAAGTCTGATTTTTATGTGCGTCTTTGTGGCACGAGCGTGAATACAAAGTTGGAAAGATCTAAATATTCTTGTGTCTTTAATTTTATAAGTCTAGGCAAACTAACTGTATAGAGAAAAATATGAGGACTTAAGCTAAAGGTGCGTGGCTGTTGAGAGGTGTTGAACTACAAAAAGTCGACCCCATTATAATTGAAATCAGAGCTTTATGTTGCGACACTTAGAACGATGGATGACAAAAGTAGATATAATAAATTATACGTGAAAGTTGCAAGAATAAAGGCCATGGTTGGTCAAATGAATGTTCAGACGAACTGGTTGATATCTTGACTCAAATTCATGACATCAATACAAAACTGACAATTAATTGTGTTGCTGTTAATAGACAATTGACTGGTCTTGACACTTTTAGGGATATTATGGGTACACAAATTAAAGGTCTATTGAAGAAAACTAAAGATCTTATGGCGAAAGTGGTAGTCCTTCACCGGACTGTTGCAAGTTCATTACGTGGCAGCAAAGAATATGCAAAAATTACAATCTTAAAACTGAAGTACTTTGACGTTGTTCATAGTGCTATGGAACAAGGAATTTTTTTTGTCGGATTTGAAACACTATATTGCTACTGCTTATGTGTCTACATCATGATAGTTTGTTATTTTAGAAACGATACAGTATTGTGGCAGCGTACAAAAACTTCTAATGATAAAAGTGTTGCTAGGACCAAGTGTGATACATGGACAAAACTAAGGGATGTACTTCGTGAAATGTTTCTGTCAAGGAAAATTTATCTTACGTTATTATGGACAGATTGAACCAGTTGGAATAAGTTGATTCTATCCTTAACTATGATCTGTCGTGAACTTACAATTCTTTTTATACTTAAAACTCTAAATATTTGTAAATACAAAGGTATTTTTATGTGGGTATAATATATTTTTGGGTTATTTATAGGTAAATCAACCCAGAGAGCAAAGTGCTGAAAATTTGGCGGATTGAATATCATACAATCTATTCTATGATCATGGAATCTCACCGCGATCATACCAAACTGTCGTGGATTGAATTAGAAAATTAAATCTCAGGTATCATATGGACGAAGCTTCCCATAATCATGCATTCATGCTATGATCATAGCATTGAATCGTGGGAAGATGATCCTGAAATTAGTGTTGTAAGAGCTAAGAATAGAATGATCATACGAGAGGATTCCACAATCGTGGGTTGATACCATGTGGTCATACTGATGATCGTGGGAGAGATGTATTACAAGGTGAAAAATCAAAGAAAGATCACATAAATAGAAAATACGACCGTAACAAGAAGGCACGAGCTTGTCCTAAGACTCGTAGCAGCGATGATCTGTAAGATAACAAAGTCCAGTGCCTACTTTCGAACATCAAGGATGATATTTGGATCTATCCATGATCATACATTTCTTTATCCAAGGCACCGACTCAGCAAACCTCTATGTTCTTAAGAAAGGTTTTAATTTTATCTATAAATACTCTTATTAGGTTTTTGTAATAGTTTATGCATTATAACATTATTCTAAGGTTTCAAGGCGTATTGTTGTTCTAGGAATTACAAACATTGACTTTTGGGATTTTAATTCAAAGTAAGATTTTGGAGTTTTTCTTCTTATTCTTGTAAGTTCATAATTATCCTTTCTTATTTCACTTCTTCTAGTGTTCTTACAATTATGATCATTTAAGCACCACAACTAAGGTTGTGGGAACTATAATGGATTAATGAAAAAGTATTCATAGTACGAGGTGATTCTTAAAGGGTGTCTGGGCATGCATTATTATTCTTTTTGGTTTAATTATATTCTTAATGGTCACAAAGTTAGGGATTACCTTATCTCTACTCTGGACTTTAGCAAGAGTAACTGATAACAAAAGGGAATTAACAATGAGACTTGGAGTTATCAATCTCTACTTAATTAGATCTTGGGCCGATAAATGGGATAGAATAATGTGAAATCAATGATAGGGGTTAGTAATATAAAACCCATGAGACATGAACCTTTGTAATTTGAGATAGTCATCTATTAGGGGTGTAACGTAGTTGTTTATATGAACATAACCTATCGATCCTGCATGCGGAGAACCATAAGAGATCACTAAGTACAAAGAACCTATGGAGTTATGAAGTTATTGGGGTAATGTATTCCTAGTGCCTCTCTTATACTTATTACAAACCAAACAAATCAATAATTATTACTATTGACATTCCAATCAACAAAACCCCGTACTTTACTGGAGATTGTTGCTGATTGCTTTGATAAACAACTTGATAGAGATTTCAATTTGTTACCTATGGGATTATCCCTAACCTAATTGGGTTCTATATTTAACAATGATCATTTGTACTTCATTACAAGGTGTAAATTGAGTGACATCAAATTTGGGCACCGTTGTCCGAAAACATGGTTACAGAGTTGATTAATTATATTGTTGCTATTGGTTTCTATTTCCTAATTTTAGTTTTTTATTATTTTTAGGATGTGCAATGGTGCATGTCAATCACTAGGAGTCAAGGCAATCCCCTGAAGTGCTTGCACTAGACATAGAAGTTGAAATAACACTAAGAGCTAATACAAGGATGGTGAACGAGGGACTTCAGAATAATGCAAGCATTGATGATATGGGGATCCTAAAGCAGTCAAGAAACCCTCATAGGCTTTAGTAGACAACAAAGTAGAACACTACTAAATTGATGACTGAGTAGAAAGTAAGTCAAAATACTGCTAGGTAGAGAGAACGAGAGCAGCTAGACAAGTTGAATCAGTTCGTCTAACCACACTTGAGGAACGAGAAAAGTAGAGAAGGAATAAAGGCTATTAGGCTCCATATCAGTATCTTACTTATTTGATGGCATAAAAAATGAGCCAGACTTTCTTGAGCCGGTCAAAATAGGTGTTATCATTCCACCGCATTACCTACAGGAGCTAACTTTGACCTAATTAGTGCTATGATACAGTTGCTGAACTTAAAGGAGGTATTCACGGTCCTTGCTACTAGTGATAAAAACCTTCATATGATGAAGATTTGTTGGAATTTTCAATTCCTATAATCTATTGGGAGTGAGTCAAGAGGGGCTTAAAATCTAATTGTTTCCCTTTTCTATGATGGAGGAGGCTTCATTATGGTTGACAGAGTTGTCACATGGATCGATCACTACTTGAAATGACTTGATTACTCAATTTTTGGAGATTTTTTTTCCACCTTTCAAAATGTTGCAGATGAAAGATGAGATTTTTAACTTTAGGCAATTACACTCGAAGGTGTTATATAA
>NC_061113.1:205949297-205978722 GCF_002878395.1 Capsicum annuum | reverse complement strand
CTTAGAGTAACCCTTGGTAGTTGTGATGATGAGTAGACGTTTGTGAATCCTTGGAGGCTTGAGGTGATGTTGTAATGATTGTGAAATTGAATATATGGCATGATTTTTGCGTTTCTTGTGAATATGCCTGAATGATGGTAATGATGCATGAATGCTTGTGATGCTTGAGTGAATGCTGATGCTTTACTTCTATGTTATCGAGTCCTGGGGGTATTTATACCCGAAAATAGAGCTGTTGTTTAGAGCCCATTTCAGTTTCTCGATAATTCCAACTGAGCCATGATTTTCAAAACTTAGTGAACTATAGAACTCTGTATCCTCAGACCAATGTGAAGCTTAATAAATCTTAGTAATCTTAGTTATCTTTGTAATCTCTGTGTCGCTAGTAATCTAGCCTCAGACCCGTACTTAGCCTAGTCCTAATGGAACCTAAGTGATTCAATTCTAATATCAGAAATGATTCGAATAATCTAATCAAGCTATGTATCGTCAGTCAGATACTGTGATTCGATATTATTTCTGTCAGATATGAAAAAAAGTTATCTCAGCGAATTTCAGCCAGATCATTTGAGAAACATGATTATGTAAATAGATTCAGCTTTATTATGTTCCTTCTAGGGATTCAGTGAGAGTCTTTTAGTTGGGAGTAAAACTAACACCAAGGGAGGGAAGTGATGATGATTTCTCCCATTAAAGAGAGAGGTCGGAGTCGTTAGTAACAGTCCCTGAACTCTAGAACTACATAGCTAGCATAGGATACAGGAGTCTCCATTAGTATAGGCTTTCACCATCAGAGAGGTTGACTATTATATTGCCTCAGGTCAACTTCCTGCGAGGGTCATCCTATCAGAGAGGCTTGACCCTAGAGCGAGTCTTTACCCGTGGCATGGTATTGACACCCTTCCAGCTGGGGTTATAGTTTAGACCCCACCTATGGTAGGTCGGGGTATGTTGGTTAAGTGACTACTTCCCATAGTTACAGTTTCAATATCAATCTTCAGAAGTCAAGACCGTATGGTACAATCATCTATCTCAGTAAGGAACCCAGATAGTTCCATTGATTCATGGACCATCCCATCAGATAGGCTTGGCCTCATATATAGATTCTTACTATCATATTTAAAGATCTCCCATCAGAGTGGCTTGATCTCAATCTCATATTATGTTTAATATTCCTATTATCATATTTAAAGATCTCCCATCAGATATGCTTGGTCTCCTTCTCATAATTTGTTGAGTATTCTTGTTTTCAAATTTGGATATAATCCTATTTTATTATTATTGATAAAGCTTCTGAAGTTATCTGTTAGAAAAGTTGAATCTCTAATTCTTTCAGTTGAAAGAGGTAAGCTCAGATCCTCAGTTATCAGTAGCAGATGAGTCAGTAGTTCAGTATTTCAGTAATGGTAGTGAGTTTAGCTCGCAGTAAAGCGATATCCAAGGTCAAGTCTCTAGAGTTGTGATGATTATGAGTATGATTTATGCATTTTTGTATGTGTTCTTATTTTCGTGTGGTATTCTCATGATCATTTAGGTTATAAATATTTTGCATTCATGAGCCCTTGCATTTAGCCTTACCCCGTCTACATACTCGGTATATTTTGTGCTGATGCATTTGCGCTATGGTGTCTCATTTGACACCATAGGTTTTGAGGCACAGGACCCAGAGTATCATTAGCAGATCAGTCCCAGTCAGTAGCAGTAGTAGTGAGTCCTCATCTTTCGAGGATGAGTTTCAATTTTCTATTATTGTAATCAAAATTTTATTTACTTTTAGTTGACGGAGTTAGTTGGGGACCTGTCCCATCAACTCCACAATTTAGTCAGATTAGAGGCGTTTCAGACGGATGTATTGTGTAGTATTCATTTTTATATTTTGAGTATTTATAGATGTGTTGAACCTTATGGCTAGTTTCTATATTTATTCTAGAGATTATGCAGTGTACAGGTACAGATATCAGTAAAGGGTTAGCTTGCGGTCCTTTGGGGTCACAAGCACCATGTGACATCTCGGGATGAGATCTCAAGGCGTTACAAGCTTGGTATCAGAGCCTAAGGTTCAACAGTGTCCTAGGGAGTCTGAAAAGCCGCATCTAGTATAGTCTTGTGCAAGGATGTGTAGCGCACCACATTTATGTACAAGAGGCTACAGGATATTCTTAGGTGATGTTTCCCTTCTTTCAGTAACCATTTCATGCAAGTGAGCATGAGCTCAGGTTGATCCTCAGTCTAATCCACTTCTTTTTTTCAATTACAGAGTATGCCTTCTCGCAGATGTTTTGTCTGTGGAGTCGATGATCATCCCCCTCAACCAGTAGGACCTGATAATGAGAGTGTGTCACATGCAGAGTTTAGGGTAGCTTTTAAGGTACTAGCCCAAGCTATGACTAATGTTCTGGGCAACCTTTAGGCTACAGTCCCACCTCAGCATGGTGGGAAATCTGTTGCAGCTAGTATTAGAAATTTCATAAAATTGAACCTGCCAAAATTCTTTGGGTCAGTAGTAGGTGAGGACCCGCAACTTTATCTAGAGAAGGTAAAGAAGATCATCCAAATTATGCACGTATCTGAGGAGGAGAGTGTGGAGTTAGCATCTTATAGGTTGAAAAATATTGCTCATGATTGGGTAGTGATGTGAGAAAAGAGTAGAGGGGAGAATATAGCTCCTATGACTTGGTCAGAGCTTCAGAGTGCCTTTATAGATATATTCTTTCCACTTGAGATGAGAGAATCTAAGGTAGAAGAGTTCATGAACCTAAGGCAAGGTTCTATGACTGTGAAATAGTATTGTCTTAAGTTCAACCAATTAGCTAAGTATGCTTCTTACTTGGTAGCTGACCCTAGAACGAGCATGAGTAAGTTTTTGTCTGGGGTTTCGAGTTATGTGTTAAAAGAGTGTAGAGCTGCTATGCTAAATAGAGATATGGATATTTCTAGGCTAATGATGCATGTGCAGCAAATTGAGGCGGAAAAGATAAAAGAAAGAGAGAGTGTGAGTAAGAGAGCCAAGATAGGTAGTTGTGGTTTCTCGCAGTCAGGGTCCCAAGGTGGAAGTCGTTCTCAGCATGGTCAGAGATTTTTAATTCCAGCTCCATCTTTGGTTAGTGTACCCGCACCTGTGTTTGGGGGTGTCAGATCCGAGGGAGCACCACGATCTAAGGTCCAAAGTAGTGCTAGTGGTGTTCGTACCCATCCGCTTTGTGGAGAGTATGGAAGACACCACCGAGTTGTGTGTAGAGCCGTTAGTGATGTGTGCTTTGGGTTTGGTGATCCAGGACTTAGAATGCGAGACTGTAGAGTGTTAACGCAGGGGGGTAGAGTCCGTTCGCTTCAGGCTCATCTTGATCATGAAGGTCTCCCCAACATAGACCCGGGTATGTTATGAGCCCTTTATCTATATGACATGCATTGTTAGATCCATTAATTTCCTGTTGAGTATTATATGGTAGCATAAGTCAAGCATGTGTTTTAGAACTCAATCGGTCAATCATGACCCAGGCGGTAGGTGCCCCATGCACCGCTCCAGTATTTCAGCGAAGTGTGTTTAGAGGGACATAGGGTCCCAAGGGGAAGATACCCTATAGTGTTATGATGTTTGCATATCCTTAAGTTTATTTAGAAGCATTTTAATATTATTCTGATGAAGCTAGCATCAGTATTCCTTGTAATGTCAGTTGTGCTTCCAAAGGTCAGTTCAGTTAGACATTCATGCATTAGATATGCACGTTCAGTAGAAAGAGTTCAACTTGTCAGTGCGTGTTCAGCCATGATTTTTTAAGATCAGACCAGTTATGAGTCGATGCATCATATGTTCACTCATTCTATGAGGATTCAACTCCAAGTAGCTTCAGTCGAGTGTTCCATGTCTTAGAAATGCGTGCCCAGTATGAGTACTCAGTATGTTAGTCGTTCTAGTTGCACAGTCATGCCTTGAGATGTTTTTATTTCTTGAGTAAGTTCTATTGATTAGTATTCCCAGCCTACCAAGCGCCATTTAAGGATGAATGTTCCCAAGGGGGAGAAAATGTAATACTCCGTGAAGTTCTCTTTTAGTCTGAGACTTAGCGCGTATCCAGTAAAGCAGAAAATCTGAGTCTAAAAGTTTCAGAAGTATCTTCCTAAGTATGAAACACTTTGAATAATGTGTAATTTCCCTAATTTCTACTTTTAGTCATGTATAGCATTGAACAAGATTTCCATCGATACCAATTTCATCAAAATCTGACATCGAACAAAGAAGTTATGGCCGTTTTACTGAGCGTTATCGGAATCACAGGTTTGATGGTCGATCTGATGGACACCAAGTCCTTGGTGGACCGTTAAGTGTCCTGTTAGACCAAGGCAGTGGCTTTCTTTTTTGGTAATTAAGTGACGGCCAAAGTGGTGGACCGTCAAAAAGTTAACAGACCGTCAAAGAGCCCGTTAGACCGAGGCAGAATGTCCCATTCCTGGATCCTGAGTGACGGATGATCTGGTGGACCATCAGATTTCTGACGGACCTCCACTTTGACCGTTACTCTGAGGCAGAATATCCTAGTTTTGTCACTTGAGTGACGGACGACTTGGTGGACCGTCAGGTCAACCGTCACAGACCCTGATCGAAATTTTCTAGACAAATTTTAAAGGGGTATTTTGGTCTTTTCCACATCCTCCCCCAGCTCAATAAATACCGGGCCAAGGGATTTCAACTTTATTTTTCTCTCTTCCACTTAAAAATTAGGATTTCCAAAATCAAAATACTCTCTTCTCCTTTCATAAAATTCAAGAGAGATCAAGAAGGATCTAGATAAATCAAGAACTCCTTTCAAGTGCCTTGTAGATGTTGATTCTTGGGTCCCTTTCATCCAAGAAGCTCAAGTACTTTTTTTAAACTTAAGGATTTTATGTTTTGTGATATTCCATGATTTGTATGAGTTGAAGTTGATGTTACTTGTGTTGTTGAGTTTGGATTCATGATTGTTTGCAAGATTTATGGTCTTTGACCCTAGTATGTGGAATTTACATTATGTTGTGATGAGCCCTTTTAAAGTTGGTGTCTATGTGAGGTGTTCATGACATTAGGGTGTAGAGATGGTTGAATAAGTGGAGTATGCACCCCATAGGTTGGATGAAAGGCTGAGGTGAAGCATAGAGGGGCAATGTAGTATGTTAAAGGGGAAACCCAAAGTTGTGGGCTAGTCCATGCACACCTAGTATTTGATAAAATGCCTTAGTGAGTGGAATGAACCATAATAATAATATGAAATCCCCGAGTAGGTGTAGAACCAAGCATGTCTAGTGGTTGTTGAAAGACCGTAGTGAGTAAGTTGAGATGAAATAGCGATAAATATCCCAAGTGAGTGCTCTTTGATTTATTTTATGTTTTGATACATGCTAAGTCGTTAGCAAGAGAGTAATGACATGATAGTGTGAAGTTTTCCCTAAATCTTATGATATCTTGATATATGTCGAGACCGATATAGGTATGAAGTACTTGATGCAAAACTTCGTTGAATGGGGTATAATGTAATAGCATGTCTTCCTTAAGGTAGTTTGTGACGATGAATAAATTTTGATAAACCCCCTAAATGTTGGGAGCGATCCTTTGGTAGTCATGATGGTGAATAAAGGTTTATATTTCCTAAATGATAGATGCGATGCCGTAAGGTTTGTGAGGGGGAAAGTATGTTATGATTCTGAAATGCTTAGAGTAACCCCTTGGTAGTTGTGATGATGAGTAGACATTTGTGAATCCTTGGAGGCTTGAGGTGATGTTGTAATGATTGTGAAATTGAATATATGGCATGATTTCTGTGTTTCTTATGAATATGCCTGAATGATGGCAATGCTGCATGAATGCTTGTGATACTTGAACGAATGATGATGCTTTACTTTTATGTTATCGAGTCCTGGGGGTATTTATACCCGAAAATAGATCTATTGTCTAGAGCCCGTGTCAGTTTCTCAATAATTCCAACCAAGCCATGATTTTCAAAACTTAGTGAACTATAGAACTCTGTATCCTTAGATAAGTGTGAAGCTTAATAAAGCTCAGTAATCTCAGTTATTTCTATAATCTCTGTATCGCTAGTAATCTAGCTTCAGACCCGTACTCAGCCCAGTCCTATGGAACTTAAGTGATTCAATTCTAATATCAGAAATGATTCGAATAATCTAATCAAGATATGTATCGTCAGTCAGATACCGTGATTCGATATTATTTCTGTCAGATACAAAACCAAGTACTCCCAGCGTATTTTAGCCAGATCATTTGAGAAACATGATCATGTAAACAGATTCAGCTTTATTATGTTCATTCTAAGGATTCAGTAAGAGTCTTTCAGTTCGGAGTAAAACTAGCACCGAGCGAGGACAGGGATGGCAATTCCTCTCGTCACAGAGAGAGGCCAGAGTTGTTAGTAGTAATCCCTGAACTCCAGATTTGCGTAGCCAGCGCAGGATACAGGAGTCCCCGTTAGTAGAGGCTATCACCGTCAGAGAGGTTGACTATTATATTGCCTCAGGTCAACTTCTTGCAAGGGTCATCCCATCAGAGAAGCTTGACCCGAGAGCGAGTCTTTACCCATGGCACGGTATTGACGCCCTTCCAGCTAGTGTTACAGGTTTGACCCCACTTGTGGTTGGTCGGGGCATGTCAGTTAAGTGACTACTTCCCACAGTTCCAGTTTTAGTATCAATCTTCAGAAGTCAAGACCGTGTGGTACAGTGATCTATCTCAGTAAGGAACCCAGATAGTTCCATTGATTCATGGTCCATCCAGTCAGATAGGCTTGGCCTCATATATAGATGCTTACTATCATATTTAGAGATCTCCCATCAGAGTAGCTTGATCTCAGTCTCAGATTATATTTAATATGCTTATTATCATATTTAAAGATCTTCCATCAGATAGGCTTGGTCTTCTTCTCATAATTTGTTGAGTATTTTAATTGTTGGATTCGGATATAATCCTATTTTCTTATTATTGATAAAACTTCCGAAGTTATCTGTTAGAAAAGTTGAATCTCTAATTCTGTCGGTTGAAACCGGTAAGCTCAGATCCTCAATTATCAGTAGCAGATGAGTCAGTGGTTCAGTATTTTAGTGATGGTTGTGAGTTTAGCTCGCAGTAAAGCGGTATCCAAGGTCAAGTCTCTAGAGTTGTGATGACTATGAGTATGATTTATGCATTTTTGTATGTGTGCTTGTTTTCGTGTGGTATTCTTATGATCATTTAGGTTATACATATTTTCCATGCATGAGCCCTTGGATTTAGCCTTACCCCGTCTACATACTCAGTACATTTTGTGCTGACGCATTTGCGCTATGGTGTCTCATTTGACACCATTGGCTTAGAGGCACAGGACCTAGAGTATCACCAGCAGATCAGTCCCAGTCAGTAGCAGTAGTAGTGAGTCCTCTTCTTTCGAGGATGAGTTTCAGTTTTCTATTATTATAATCAAAATTTTATTTACTTTCAGTTGACGGAGTTAGTTGAGGACCTGTCCGATCAACTCCACAATTCAGTCAGATTAGAGGCTTTTCAGACGGATGTATTGTATAGTATTCAGTTTTATATTTTGAGTATTTATAGATGTGTTAAACCTTATGGCTAGTTTCTGTATTTATTCCAGATATTATGCAGTGTACAGGTACAGATATCAGTAAAGGGTTAGTTTGTGGTCCTTCGATGTCACAAGCACCGTGTGACATCTCGGGACGTTACAACAAGCTACAAAGTTTGCCATATCTCTCTTCATGCTACTCCACCAATAATGTTTTCTCAAATCCTTATACATCTTAGCTGTATCGGGTGAATAAAATACCTAAGTTGTGAGCCTCATGCAAAATTTTCTGAATCTAGTCATTGATCCTCAGAACACAAATGCGGCTATCACATCTCAAGACACCCTCAGAATATATGGTATCCTTTTTGGAGTAACTACTCAACACTTGATCATAGATGATGCAAACTCTTTTATCCTCGAACTCGTGATCCCAAATTTGCTCAAACAGAGAGAACCTCTCTTGCACTAGCAAGAATTCTCCTAGGTCCAATATATCAAGTCATAATCAAGTTTCTAAGGATTGGATGTCTAATTCCAACGACCTTTGAGAAAAAAATACAAGCCAAGGAACCCATACCCACCACTCTTTGGCTCAAGGCATCTGCTACCATATTTTCCATGCTTAGATGATACAAGATAGAGATATCATAATCCTTAAGCAACTCCATCCATCTACGTTGTAGCATTAAGCTCTCTCTAGGTTATAAGATACTGAAGACTGTGATGGTCTATGAAAATCTCACAATGTACACCATAAAGATAATGCCTCCATATCTTAAGCGCTAAAACTGCTGCCACTAATTTCGAATCTTAAGTAGGGTAGTTGTGCTCAATCACTTTTAGTTTCCTTAAACATAAGAAATAAGGAATCCCTTGAGCTTATGATTGAAAATAAGCAATAAGGAATACACAACCCAAACCAACACCAAAAGCATAACAATACATGGTAAATCCCTCACCGTCAACAGAAAGAGACAAAATAAAAGCCGAAGTAAGAAACCCCTTGAGCTTTTAAAAGATCTACTGACATTCCTCGAACCATCGAAAAGAAACCTCCTTTAGAGTCAATCTGGTCATAGGTGCTACTATAGTAGCAATTACCTCGACAAATCATCTATAATAATCGGCCATGCCAATGAAGCTATGAACCTCAGTCACGAATAACCTCAATTTTCACCGAGTCTACTATAATCCTATCCTTAGATACCACATACCCAAGTAACATCACTGACTCAAGCCAAATCTCACTATTAGAGAATTCGGAAAAAGTGCATGATCTCTCAAAGGCTGGAGCATAATCCTTAAATTTTGTGCATGCTCTTCTATACTCCTTGTATACACAAGGATGTCATCAATGAACATAATCACAAAGAAATCCAAATTAGGCCTGAACACTCAGTTCATCTAATCCATAAACATAACTGAGGCGTTAGTCACCCCTAGAGACATCACTAGGAACTCATAATGACCATAACAGGTCTTAAAGGCTATCTTTGGGATAACCTAAGCCTTAATCCTCAACTGATGGTAATCAGACCTTAAATCAATCTTAGAGAATACTACTGCTCCCTGAAGCTGATCAAATAAATCATTAATGTGAGGCATAGGATAATGATTTTTCATTGACACTTTTTGAAGATGTCTATAATCAACACACATATACATGGATACATCTTTCTTCTTCACAAACTACATAGGAGATCCATAAGGAGACACAGTAGGTCTAATGAAACCCTTACCAAGCAAATCCTGAAGTTAGAGATTCAGCTCCTTAAGCTTGACGAAAGATATACGGTAAGGTGCCATAGAAATTGGTTGGGTGCCCGATTCAAGATCAATAACAAACTCAATACTATGCTTTGGAAGAAGGTTAGTTAGATCAGTAGGGAAAACATAAAAAAACTCATGAACTGTAGGAACAAAGTCAAGCGATGAATTTATACACTAACATCACTAATATAAGCAAGATAAGACTTGCAACCCATCAAACTAAGCCTCCTAACACATATATAAAAAATAATACCTATCGGCTTGTGGCTAACAATGACCTGCCACATAACTGGGGGTATGCTGGGCATGGCTAAGGTAACGATCTTGGAAAAACAATCCAGGACAGCATGATAGTGGGATAACAGTCCATGCTTAAAATATCATCAAAATCAACTATGTCAAATATAATAAGATCAATATGAGTCTCAACATCTTTAACAATCACAACAAATGATCTAAGAACCTAATCCACTACTAAAGAATCACCCATGGGAGTATATACACGTAGTGGAACGATAATGAATCCCAACATAAATCTAATCGTGGAGTAAAATAAGGAGATACATAAGAATAAATAGATTCCAGATCAAATAAAGCAAAAGCCGACCAATGAAACACCAAGGTCATACCTGTGATAACTGCATCCATAGACTCAGCCTTGGGTCTAGTAGGTTTTGCGTACAACTAACCACGCTCGCCACCCGACTGGCCTTCTATCTAACCTCCTGTCCTACCTATCTTACAACCTCTACGATCACCTTAGAGACCACCTCTATGACCATGTATACCACCTCTAGTTGAGGGATGAATTTCCCTAATAGGTGGAATACTCTGAATTGAAGGAATAATCACTCTACAGCTGGGTTACTCATCGAGAAATGACCAAAGGCTCTATAACCATAACATGCCCAACTGACCCAGAATAATAACCATGACTAAATAGCTAAAATACGAACCTCTCAAAGACTAACCATGACTCTTCCTAGGAAGACCACTAGAGCTAGACTGGCCTCTACTGGTAACTTGAAGCACATCTCAAATGGGTCTACTAGTCTGACCCTAATGCTGAAATGGCTCATATAGAGGGTATCTACCCTGAGAACCACTACCTCTAAATCATGAGCTACTATGTCTCCCACTAAATCTACCCTGATATCATGGCTTGTTGTCGCTACCCTCTTAGGCCTCGCGATACATCTCCTTCATAAATTGAGCATGAACAGAAACCTCAGTAAAAAATCTACCCACCATAATCAAACTCTGTATAGATATGTAAAGAGGGTGTATCAATCCTTGATAAAGAAATGAACCTTCTTATACTCAAAAGTCAGAATCAAAGTAACATGTCTATCTAACTCATGAAATAGAGCCTCATAAACCACAACAGACATGGAGCCCTTCTCCAACATTGATAACTAATCTGTCAAATGATCCCTAAGACTGCAAGGCATATACTACTCCAAGAAGATCTTAGAGAACTGAGCCCATGTCAAAAGAGAAGATCCAGATGGCCTAAGATCAGTATTACCTCTCCACCAATATCAAGCTGCCAAATTTAAATAAAAAGTAGTGTAATCTATACAACGAGTCTTTACTAGGCCTAAATTACGAAGCCTTTCCTCATAAGCAATCAGAAACTCATAAGCATCCTCTCTCGGTGTATCAAAAAACCAAGGTAAAGAAAATCTTTAGAATCTACATAGTATCTTCTTCTCTTTAGTAGACATAGCAGGCTGAGAAACTACTAGCTGAGCAACCGCTGGCATAGGAGGGACCTCAGCTCTGGGAACCGCAGCTACAGGTTGTGCCCCCACCTCAATACCACTCTGGTATATAGACAACGCATCATAAGATGGTACACCACCAAACAACCCCAAAAGTTGAACCAAAGCATCCCTAGTCACTGAAGAAGAAATAAATCCTCGTGGAGCCTGGGGTGATCCCTGACATACCACTAGTTGGGGCGGAAAAATATTTGGCTCAAGAGTAGGAATATGGTCTGGTGAAGGCCCCTTATCTTGGCCCCTAGATGGGGACACATATTGAGGAATATGGTCTGGTGAAGGCCCCTTATCTTGGCCCCTAGATGGGGACACATATTGAGGTTGTCCATAACCTCTAGGTCATACACGAACAATAATAGAAACCCTAGGATCGGTCTCAGGACCCTTATCTTATGTAACGATAGCACGTCTCCTAGCCATCTGCGAAAGAGTGAAACTAAAGGAATACTTTTGAAACCAACTCAGTCTCTTTGAATAAAATGAGTAAAAAAAATGAAGAACTCTTAAGAGTGTCCTATAACCTCCCTAAGATAAGAAACAAATGTCATAGTTCTGATCTGCAGTACTCTACTAAGCACATGATCTTGTACCAACAATACTGGTGAAACCTAGGCTCTGATACCAAAGCTAGAAATTAGCAATTAAAGACTCAAATAATAATAACACAATCATAAAGGTCTAATAGATAAATACAAAACCAACAAGCATCACAAGACTCAATAATGTCGGTACAAGAGCTACTACAAAAGAACTTTAAGTACTAAATAGTCAAATACAATCCATCTATAAGATGAAAGACTAAACATAGATAAATAGAAGGAAAAGGATAACTCTAACTCCAAGATCTCACCCAATCTCCAAAAACAACTCTGTATAAATATTAAATCAACAACAATAACTAGTACTCAGATCTGCACCAAAGAGGTACAAAAGTGTAGTACAAGTATCCAAACCATGGGTACTCGGTAGACATCATCGACTGACGAAGCTAAATCCTAATATAAATATGATAAGATGCGAGATAAAATAACTAAGTCAAAGTAAAGAGACAAACCTAGAAATAAACTCCAACAGCACTGTACATAAGTAAATAAATTAAAACAGAATAATAACACAAAGATCATACATTTATAGCTACTAAATTGACCCTCATATGCCAATAAGTGAAAAAAAATAAATAACCCGCGTAAGCCCTCATAAGCCTGGAGGGTACAATCAAGAAAAGTCCACAACCAAATAATCGTAATTTATCAATTATCATGTCATAACCAAGAATTGAATCACCCCATTTCACATCATAAACAACCCTCAATGCCAGAATTGAATTGAAACTCAATAGTGTCACTATTATTATCATCTATTTTGCTGGACATGAACCGCAACTCATATCATTAATACCATCAGCAATTGCCACACTTGAACCAAAATTCATATGTATAAATTATATCAATAGACCATATTAATAAGCCATTTTGATAGGCTAAACTCAATAGATTATACCGATAAATCATAACTATTAACCATCCTTTTACTCATATCTATACACTAGACCAAGAATTATAACCAAAAGTCTAATCCTTAATCACAGCTATATGCCTTATTATTAGCCATATCTAGAATCCATATCAATACTAATATTTGTAAGAAATATTATTGAGAATATACGGAATTCATATCAATAATGATACAGAAAAGACATCATTTCCCCCCTGAACTTGTTCGCTCAACTTACTTTAGCACTTAAACTAACCTTCCATTTATTTACCCCCTTAATATCATTAAAGTATATTAGTTTCACCACTAATGCTGATTTGACATTTTCAAGAAAAAAGAGGCGCGTATATTTTGTAAGAAAAAATTAATTTCACTAATATTATATTTTAAATATAATAGATTTTTTTAAAAAAACTGAACACCTTTTTCTACTTTTCTTCTCCCAAAACAACAACAACACTAAAATTCTTCCATTAACAACCTCAAATCCATTCTCCATCAATACTCTCCTTTAATTTTTTTCACTCTCCTCCATTAACACCACCAAAGAATAACCATAACAACGCTAAATTAATTTTTTTACTCCATTGAACCCCATCTCAATCTTCAATACAACTCCCTCAAAATTTAAACAACAATTGAATTAAATTGCTGATTTTATCTTTGAACCACTTATCATCAATGAGATTTCTTTTAATTCTTACACACTAAGCTGCCAGTTTTATCAAATTCAGGTACAGATGTCTACTAAAATCGGGTGCGGGGCAGTGAAAAAGGAAAAAAAGAAGCTGGAGTTCATTACCAATTGAAATTAACTCACCAAAAGAATAATTTAACCAATATATTTCAAAAAACCAACCAACCAAAAGTGCTGTACAACATCCAATTTCACATCAGAGCATCGAATTCTAGTGTACAAAGGCCTCAGAAACACTATCACGTTCACTCGGTAGCATTAATACATGATTTTATTTTCTTTGTCAATTTGACAACACCATATTTGATTTCCAGCTTAATAAGTACCAAGTTAACGAATTCTCTTCTTGGATTGCTCTAAAAGATACCTGCATAACATTTAAAATTTTAAGGTTGAGTTAGAAATCTAACTTAAAAAGGTGATTTTTTTGTTAATAAGATAATTTTTGAATAGTAAAACAAATGAAAAAAATTAATTTTGACTTGATGGAGGAATTTTTGTGTTTGAAGGAGAGAAAGTACATAGGGGAGGGAAAGGGGGCGAGGGGTCCTATTTGTAGGGGTGGGGGAGAGAGAGGAGGGTCTGAAGAATGATGAAAATGGGGTGGGGTGGGATTGTTTATTTAATATATATATATATATATATATATATATATATATATATTTAATATATATATATATATATACACACACACATATATATAAATAGTACATACATATTTTTTACTTTTTTTTTAAAATACATAAAAATAGTTTGTTTATGTGATAACTTTTTTTTTATTTAAATTTTAACTTATTATGTGGCAATGATGTGGCAATGACATGGCCATGACATGTCGTGTGTGTAATGAACTCTTCATTTTATGACTGGGATTGTAATTTTGAGGGTGAAATCAATACACTTTAAAGATGTTGGGGGGGAGGGGGTTAAATAAATGAAAGTTTAGTTTATGTGGTAAAGTAAGTTGAGAGGACAAGTTCAGGTAGGAAATGATGTCTTTTCTCATAATGATCATATTTATAAGCCATATAAACTCTATGAGCCATTTAACACACACACAAAAAAACATGCGTGCACACACACACAAACACACACACACATATATAAGCCATTAACCATTAATTATGCTGATATCTAAAGCATTAAGCACATCAATAGGCCATGTATTTAATCATATCCGGAAGCAATACCAATAATATCATGTATACATCAATAATCATATTCAGAATTGATATCACTAATTGTACTTATAAATTATATCCTTAATCATGCATATGAGCATTATCATTAGCGATACTCAAAATTGGCATCAATCCTTCAATATCCAACTTCACATACTCAATAAAATATTCAACCTCCTCAAGTGTCAAACCTATCATTAATAAGAGTGTATCATACACAAATAATTCTACAAGGTTATCACAAGTCTTGGCCTGAGGTGAGACGAAGGGGCCCACATCTAATCCCCAAAAATCCATTTAGGCATCTTCTACTCCGTACTAGGCTAATATATCTAAGTTCATTCCTAGATGTCAAGTAAGCCATAATTGGCCCTAAAATAGTAATCCTTCCCACTCATAAGCAACTAGGACAATCCTATCCAAACTGATAACAACTAAGGCAATTCCCTTAACTTACACAACTACGGACAATTTTACTCTAACATGAAGCTCTAAATATATACTCTAAATATATAACACGAAGCTCAATTCACCCAAGCCATGAATAACTATGCTAATTACTCTAAAAGTCTACGGGTTCAAGGTTGCCTAGTAGTCCAATTAAACCAAATATTCTCATTCAGACTTCAAACACCTAAATCCTACTCCATATCTAGCATAGTATCATAATCTATGAGATAGCTCAACCTATGAAGAAAGTAAATCTAGCCTACCTGTGCGCTGAAAAAAACCTGAGTAATCTGCTTAATCATCGATTTCCCCATATGAGAAGCTTCTGTAAAATGCGACGCTACCAAAATCATAATATATTCATCTAAACAAGAACAATATGTCATAACCTGAATCAGGGCCTAGTCGTGATGGGTATCTCAAGACCACCATGGGCCGGAGACCACCTCTTTAGCCTAATCGTTAGAACACAGTAAATAAATACGATGGAAGCTAACCAAAAATAGTAAATAAGATAGAGGAATCAAATAAAATCTAAGAGTCTAAACAAGATAACCAATCATCCCAATGCTGTCCAAAAAATCCTCTAAAACCTGAATACCAAACTAAGTCGGGACATGTCCCCGACTATGACCAAAAGAATAAGAAAATATTAAGAAATAAAGAAAATAACTAAAATGACCAGGCTTTCCAAAAGATGAAGGCTCACCACTTCATAGTAGATCAACAAGAGTATCAAATCACCTAACGCTGCACAAGAGAAACAGAAAAGCCTCGAACCATTCATCATGAAATGATGTAGCATCTAGGAACAATCAGTGGGGTGAGTACTAGCATATTACTCAGGAAAGAGGGATAAAATAATGCCATTGCAAAAAACCTATCAAAGACACATCCATAATATTTATAAATACATATCTAGGATGCCAAGATAAAGACAAGGGCTATGAACATAAGATTGTAAACCATTTGCCTAAACTATGTAGCTCGCTTTGTCCTAAAGGAATCCATGGTTTATATGGGTTTAGTTCCCCTCGTTGAAATGGCCTAGTGCATGTTAGCCGCACGAATCGAGGAATGGATAAATACACCAATGCGATATGCATCCAAAATATAATGTGTACACCAAGCATACTATCATATAGACCCCTACGCCGGAAACTTGTTTTCCTGTGTTGGTCCCCCCCAGGACCTAGCCCTTCATAATGAACTACACAATTCTCTTTTAGCCCTATTTAAAATAGTTTGCACATATACCCAATCATTAACCAGGAGTCATTCATTAAGACCTTTACCTACTTGCTATCATCATTCCAATGTGCTTGCAAGCTAATTCAATTTTTCCAAAATAGTCTATATAACTATTAGACTCCCAAATTCCATTTAAAAATCCATGGACACCAAGGGCTTTCCAAAGCCATTTTTACTATCTATTATCCTTAGTGTAATGTGATAATTCTAAAGTAAGTTAAATTATGTGAATTCCATATTCAAAATCAAAGCTATAAAGGTGGGTTGGGGTTAATGCCATTATCAAGTAAAATTTTTCATTAATTTGGGAAAACCCATGTTCTCCATTCCAATCCTCATATCAATGCACCCATTCAGTCTAAAAAACCATTAATTAAAGCATAAACAACACATTTAAATCATGGGAAAAGCAATTTAAGTAATAACAATCAAAATCCCTCAACTTAATTTCAAACCCATCAATAAAAGACGCATGAGTAATGATTAAATAAATGACACAATGTAAAATTCAAGATAAGGATGAGAAACATGCCTAAATACACAAAAAATTGAAGACAATTTAAAGTTTGGAGCCCGAAGTAGTGATTTCTTGAAAACCCTTGAGCTTTCTTGGGTTGGGAGTTAGAGAATAAAAGAATGGAATATGATCTTTGAAAACTGATGGAAAGGGGTTTATTTGGTGTTTAAAAGTCGCGCAAGGGGTAAAAATACCAAAAGGCCCTCACCCAAGTGAAAAAAATAAAAACTGGGTGAAAATTATATAGCGGCGTGGCATGTCATTATCGAAGAGCTTAGCCTTTGTGTCACGCCCTTATCGTAGAGGCTAAGTTGAGAGGCACGCCACCATTGCAGAGTTTTACTACTTCAGAGTCCCAAAATAGCCCCGAACCCCTTTTAAAAATTCCAAAACTTTTCTAAGACACCCTTTTAACATCCATAATCATTATTCAAATATGAAATTGACATTACGCATGCGGGAAGATCAAAATAAAAATTATTGATTTTTTTGGTGGGGTCTTACATTATCCCCCTTTAGGATCATTTATCCATAAATGAGGAGTTAGGATAATTTTTAGCACGACAATGGAAATAACACAGTAGATTCCATAGACAAATTCAACATACAACAAGAGGATACCTTAAGCATTTTATTATAACACGGGAAACAATAATGAATACTTAGATTTCATATCTTCCTTATCTTCCCATGTAGCTTCTTTCACCTTTTGATTCCTCTAATGGACTTTCACTGAAGATACATCCTTTGTCCTCAATCTATAAATTTGCCTATCCAAGATCTCAACTAGGACTTCATCATAAGACAAAGAATCCATAACACCAACATTCTCAACTGCCACTATTGAAAAAGGGTCACCCATACACTTTTTCAGCATAGACACATAAAAAAGGATGAATAAAGGCCAAACTTGCTGGAAAATCTAACTTATAAGCGACACTCCCAATTCTCCTTATAGTTTGATTTGGGCTAATGTAATGGGACTGAGCTTCCCCTTCTTCCCAAACCTCATGACTCCTTTCATAGAAGTAACCTTTAAGAACTCGTAATCATTAACTTTAAATATCAAATCCCTCCGCCTAGTATTCGCATAAGCATTTTGGCAACTTTGAGCAGTCTTATGTCTTTATATAATCAACTTCACCTTCTGTAATGCCCCAAAACCTGATCCCGAGATGTCACACGGTGACCAAGACTACGAGTAGCCTTAAGCTAACCCTGTTTGACTGTTACTAAGTCTGAACCTCATAATACAAGAAATATAGGTACAAAAGCATACTATATGAGGAAGACTGTCTGAATATAACTGAGAATAATCTAGAATAATCTCTGAACCTTAATACTAAATAATCTAAATCAAAACTCGCAGTCTGAAAAACCTCTACTACTAAGAAACTAGAGAGTCACTTGGATAAACCCTCAGCTAACTCAGACTGTTTGCTAATATTGAATCATCTAATCTGTTAAGTTTAAAATAAAATGAATGACTAAGTCCCCAAACTATGAGGACTCACCAACTGTAGGGATGTAGATGGATATGCTCGAAATCACTTTCGCTGCTAAAATTGAGCACCTGAACCTACATTATGAGACATTGTAGCATATAGAAGTATTTGTGAATCAGTACGTTGAGGATGTACTGAGTATATGAGGTTGAATTGCATAAGTAAAACAATGTCTCAACATTATTATAGTTTTTAAAATAATGCATGCTAAATATAAATGACTCACATAAGCTGGAATATTTGAAAAAAAACTAAAATCTATAATCATGAATAACAAATCATACTTTGTAAATCTAATGAGTCATAATATTTAGTTTTGAAAGCTGTACTAATGTTCTGTCTATAATTATACTATCTAAGTATAGAAAAGACTCACTTCTATATCTAAAATCTGACAGCTGAAATCTGTAACTAATATCTTTCTGTAAAACATGATCTGAATAACGTTGTGAGCCTTTACCCTCAATTTTTAAAAGTTTTTCTGTTTTTTTTTTCCGTTATGCTTTAAGCTTAAAACTTTAGAAAATACTTTAAAACTGTTCTGAAAGCTTTTAGTATTAGGGAAAATACTCAAAAACTGTTTATTTACTTTTACTATCAAGGAGGTTCTTCTAATCGACATAAAACATGTGAGCTAACATAGAGTCCAACGTTTTGTTTCCCTATAGGAAAAACCTCATGATGGGGAGATGTGTCATAGTCTTTCCTAGGAGTATAACCTAATCTAAGTGATCACATCCGTATCTGTCATCCATATATAAATGGGAATAATCTAAATCTGTACCTACGTTGGTTATGTAGTTCTATGGAAGATAGGGCACGCTAATCCCACACTTCCCGCTCGGTGCTGAATACTACTCCCTTTAAATCTGGGCTTATTCTGTTGGAAATCCACTTTAAAACTAGCATAATGGTTTATTTTGAAACCAATTATGCATTTATCTAATTAAATCTGTAAGTAAAGCTAATCTAATTCTGTAATCTATAATAAATCTATAAAATGGATTCCAAATCTCATATGAGGATCAAAAGATCAAAACTTTATTAAAAACCTGTAAATAATCCGATCATAAGATGCTTAAAACATCATCTTTCTTGAAATATTAACATATAATCTTGGGCTTAATAACCCATGCATCAATCTCATGTCAAAACATCATAATAATCATGCTTGGTAATGAAAACAATGATAGCTCATCTCAAAATCTGGAAATTACTGCAATAGGCATGAAAATATGAAAATAAACATGCATTTCAACTTTTAAAATCACATGAAATCTCATAATCTTGCAATTACCAATAGTGGGTATGAACCCTAATTCAAATCTCATGTAATTTCATAGAAAATCATATGAATTTTAAATAAAAACTAGGTTTTGGGCATAAGGATGAAAGAAGATCCTTGTTCATAAAGCCCACATACCATAATTGATGAAATCTCTAAGAAAGCTTTAAACTTGAATCTCTATTTGAGCTTTTGAGGATGAGTTCTTGATTATCTCGATTTGGGAATCCTCAATTTGAGTTTTATTGGAGAAATAATGGAGGAATTTGATTTCTTAGAGAGTAAGCTTTGAGCTCTAGGATTTTGCTTAGAGAGAGAATGGATGAAAAATAAGCACAATAGCTTAGAATGAGTTTAATATTATTTTTTTCATGAATCGGGGGCTTGGGAATTGACCAAAGTGCCCGTTCTAAAGTTTTAATCGAAACTGGAAACAATAAAAATTTTCCAATTTTACATGCCAGTGTGATGCGCCACTATTGCGGTGGCTTACTGAAAACTGACGACTGGGAAATTAGGGACATCCGCGATGCGAAGCTATCATGTTGACCCACTGGATTTTGACAATTAAGAAGTGGACTTTCTCCACGACATGGGCCAATCGCGGTAATCTATTGGAATGCCATTTGGACCATCGTCGCAATGCGACACCATTGCGTTAGCCTATTGAAAATTGACAAATGGGAAATTGAACCTCACCGCGATGAGAGATTATCGCGAAGGTCCATTGGAATTTGACGAATGGGAATTTAACCCTCACCAAGTGTTGGATTCAGGAGAATTTGGTATCAATGGAAAGCTTATTTAATTTACCACATAATAGAGGGTATAAATCTGGAGAATTCCACATGTAACAAAATATATTATTTTTTTAAGCTATTCTTTGACATTCTAGGGGAGAAAGTAAGCTTGGAAAAGTATGGGGTATTACAATATCTCCCCTTTGGGAACATTCGTCCTCGAATGTGGCTAGTTAAGCTGAAAATACTGAGGAATCTAAGGCTATAAGCCATCATGCACAACCAAAATAAACTGTATGACTGAGTCTAAAACATACTGAGCTACTGAACTGATCTGCGAGTGCATGAATTTACACAGGACAACTATATAGTTGAATCTGAGACTGGAAAAGAACTAAATGAAGAAAGATTATTACCTTTAGTTGAATCTGAGTTTCTGGAGAGGAGATGAGGATACTTGGTACGCATGTCATCTTCTTCTTTCCAAGTAGAACCTTCAACGGACTATTTCGCCCCAGAACTTTGACCAAGGGAACTTCTTTGTTCCTTAATCTATGGATCTTATGATCAAGAATTTCTACTGGAACTTCTTCATTTGAAAGGCTGTTCTAAATATCTGTACTTTCTAGAGGAACTGTAACAAATGAATTATCCCATGTACTTCTTCAACAAAGACATATGGAATATCGGATGAACTGAGGATAAATCTGCGGGGAGCTCAAGCTCATATGTCACTTACCCAACACGACTTAAAATCCAAAAGGGACCTACATATCAGGGACTAAGCTTCCTTCTTTTGCCAAATCTCTTCACCCCTTTCATAGGTGAAACTTTCAAATACACAAGCTCATCAACCTCAAAATCAAGATCTCTTCTTTTACGTCTGCATAAGATTTCTGATGACTCTGAGCTGCTTTCAATCTTTCTCTAATCAACTGAACTTTCTCCATGGCTTCAAACACCATTTCTGGCCCAATCAAAGTGGCCTCACCCCCTTCAAACTAACCAACTGGCGATCTATATCTTCACCATAAAGAGCTTCAAATGGAGCCATCTTAATACTAGCATAATAACTATTATTATAAGTGAACTCAATCAATGATAAATGGTCATCCCAAATACCTTTGAAATCAAGAACACATGCCCTCAATATATCATCGAAGGTCTGGATAGTCCTTTCTGCCTGACTATCTGTCTGCAGGTGAAAAGATAAACTAAGATGAACTTGGGTACCAAGACCCTTCTGAAAGGCTTTCCAAAACTAAGAGGTAAATTGAGTACCCCTATTCTAGATGATAGGAAAAGGAACTCTATGTAATCTGATTAATTCTCTAACATACGACTTGGTATAATCTTCAGCTGTGTAGGATGTGTGTACTGGTAAGAAATGCACCTAGTTAATCTTTCTACAATAACCCAGATAGAATCTGCTGACGACGTGAATGGTGTAATCCAGTGACAAAGTTCATATTCATCTCTTCCTACTTCCAAGTGGGGATACCAAACTCTTGCAATGCACCACTTGGCCTTTTGTGCTCTACCTTAACCTATTGACGAGTTGTACACTTGGCTACAAATTTTGCTGTATCTTTCTTTATACCACTCCACCAGTAGATTTCCCGCAAGTCACGGTACATCTTGGTGGCACCTGTATGAATGGAATAACACACACCATGCACTTCTACCATAATTCACTGCCTCAAATCATCAATATATGGCACACACAATCTACTTTGATATCTCAACACACCATCTCTCCATTGGGAGAAAGCTTCTACTTTTTTGTCTCTAACCGACTCCTTCAGTTTGACCAATCTAGAATCCTTATCTTGCTACTCTTTCACTTTCAAAACTAGGAAAGATTCCGAACTACTCTAAACCCAAACATTCACTTCTGCTGAATCAACTAATATCACACCCAATCTAGCTAACCGATGAACTTCTCGAACTAGCTCTTTCTTATTATTTTCCACATGAGTAATACTACCTATGGACAGTCTACTAAGGGTGTCTGCCACTACATTAACCTTGCCTGGATGATACAACACACTCATGTCATAAACTTTCAACAATTCTAACCACCTTATTTGGCGAAGATTCAACTCTTGCTAAGTAAACACATACTGCAAACATTTGTGATCCGTGAACACATTAATATGCACCCCATAAAGATAGTGCCTCCAGATTTTCAAAGCAAACACAATAGCAGCTAATTCAACATCATGGGTAGGGTAGTTTTTTTATGAGGCTTTAGCTGTCTAGAGGCATAGGATATAACCTTACCTCTCTGCATCAAAACACAACCCTAACCAACTCTAGAGGCATCACAGTACACCACAAAACCATCTGTACCATTGGGTAATGCTAAAACTAGGGCTGAAGTGAGTCAAGTCTTCAACTCCTGAAAACTCTTCTCACAGGAATATGACAACTGAAACTTAACTTTCTTTTAAGTAAAATCTAGACATAAGAGATGCAATAGATGAGAAACCCTCAACAAAACGTCTGTAATAGCCAGCTAAACCCAAGAAACTCAAATGTCTGATGGAGAAATAGGTCTAGGCCAATTTTTTATGACTTCTATCTTTTGGGGATTGACTTTAATTCCCTCACTGGAAATAATATGACCAAGGAAAGCTACTGATCTTAGCAAAAATTCACACTTGTTGAATTTGGCGAACAACTGGTTATCTTTAAGAGTTTGCAATATAATTCTAAGGTGGTCTGCATGATCATCCTTACTACGAGAATAGACAAGAATATCATCGATAAAGACTATGACAAACATGTTCAGATACTATTTGAACACTCAGTTCATCAAGTCCATGAAAGCTGCTGGGGCATTTGTTAGACCAAAGTACATGACTAGAAACTCAAAATGACCATAACGAGTTCTGAAAGCTTCTTTGGAATATCACATTCCCTTATTCTAAGCTGATGATAGCTGGATCTAAGGTCTATCTTAGAAAAATAACTTGCATCTTGGAGTTGATCGAATAAGTCATCAATTCTAGAAAGAGGATATTTGTTTTTGATGGTAACTTTATTCAACTGACGATAGTTAATGCACATATGCAAAGAACCATCTTTCTTTCGCACGAATAGGATGAGAGCGCCCCATGGATATAAACTAGGCCTTATGAAACCTTTGTCTAAAAGATCTTTAAGCTGCTCTTTTAACTCCTTAAACTAAGATGGAGCCTTATGGAATAGAGGAATAGATATCGGCTGAGCATCTGGGAGAAGGTAAATTATATTTCTCTATAGGGAGGTACGCCTGGCAAATCTTTGAGAAAAACATCAGGAAACTCATTGACTACACTGACTGATTGAACTGTTAGAGTCTCAGACTTAGTGTCTTTAACTCGAGCTAGCTGATAGATACAACCTTTGGAAATCAACTTTCTGGCTTTAAGATAAGATATAAAATGACTTTTGGGGGACATTGAATTTCCTTCCCACTCAAAGATTGGCTCGTTGGGAAACAGAAACTTCACCACTCGGGTGCGATAATCTATGGATGCATAACAAGAATAGAGCCAATCCATACCAAGAATAATGTTAAAGTCAACTCTATCTAAATCTATTAAATCTGCTAACATGATTTTATAAAGGACAATGATAAGAAACTTTCTATAGATTCATTTGGCAACAACTGACTCACCTACTTGGGTGGTTCTTTTAGCTGACATAAACCACGTGAGCTAACATAAAGTCCAACTTCTTGTTTTCCTATGGGGAAAACCTCACGATGGGGGGAGGCATCATACTTTTGCCAAGGAGTATAACCTAATCTAGGTTATCATATCTGTATCTGTCATCTATATAGAAATAGAAATAATTTGAATCTGTACCTATGTTGGATACATAGTTCTGTGGAAGATAGGGCACTCTAATTCTGTACTTATCGCTCGATGCTAAATACTACTCCCTTTAAATCTACGCTCATTCTGTTGGAACTCCACTTTAAAACTAGCATAAGGGTTTATTCTAAGAACAATTATTCATTTATCTAATTAAATCTATAAGTAAAGCTAATCTAATTCTGTAATCTATAATAAATCTATAAAGTGGATTCCAAATCTCATCTGAGGATCAAAAGATCAAAGCTTTATTGAAAATCTGTAAATAATCCAATCATAAAATGCTTAAAGCATCATCTTTCTTGAAATATCAACATATAATCTTGGGCTTAGTAATTCATCCATCAATTTCATGTCAAAACATCATAATAATCATGCTTGGTAATGAAAAGAACGATAATTCATCTCAAAATTTGCAAATTACTGTAATAGGCATGAAAATATGAAAATAAACATACACTTAAACTTCTAAAATCACTTGAAATCTATGAACCCTAATTCAAATCTCATGTAATTTCATAGGAAATCATATAAATTTGAAATAAAACTTGGTTTTGGGCAAAAGGATGAAAGAGGATCCTTGTTCATAAAGCTCACATACCTTAATTGATGAAATCTCCAAGAAAGCTTTGAACTTGAATCTCTATTTGAGTTTTTGAGGATGAGTTCTTGATTATTTTGATTTGGGAATCCCAAATTAGAGTTTTCTTGGAGAAATAATGGAGGAATTTGATTTCTTGGAGAGTAAGCTTTGAGCTCTAGTGTTTTGCTTTGAGAGAGAATGGATGAAAAATAAGCACCATGGGTTTAGAATGGGTTTAATCTTGCATTTTTCACTAGTTGGGGGCTTGGGAATTGACCAAAGCGCCCTTTCTAAACTTTTAATTGAAACTGGAAACAATAAGATTTTCTCAATTTTACATGCCACCGCGATGCACCACTACCATAATGGCTTACTGAAAACTGATGATTGGGAAATTAGGGACCCCTGCGATGTGGGGCTATCGCGTTGTCCCACTTGATTTTGGAAATTAGGAACTAGACTTTCTCCATGATGCGGGCCAATCACAGTACTCTATTGGAATGCCATTTAAGCCATCGTCGTGATGCGGCACCATCGCGTTGGCCTACTAGAAATTGACAAATGGGAAATTGGACCTCACCGCAATGAGAGGTTATTACGAAGTCCACTTGAATTTGATGAATGGGAATTTAACCCTCACCGCGATGCGGTGTTTGCCCTTATGATGTACTGCTTTACTAAAACACCATAACTTTTCAACCGAGTGTCGGATATGGGCGAAATTGGTATTGATGGAAAGCTTATTCAATTTTCAACACAATGGACGGTCTAAATCTGGAGAATTCTACATGTAAGAAAAGTTATTCATTTTTGAATCTAATCTTTTACATTCTCGGAGAGAAAGTAAGCTAGGAAAAGTAAGGGGTATTACACCTTCTCCATGGTTTGTTGAAACAAGTCAGGGCCAAACCACCTAGTCTTACGCACCTCAAACCACCCAATAGGAGACTTACACCTTGTACCGTAGACAGCCTAGAAAGGGGCCATTTGAATGCTGGAATGATAATTATTATTGTAAGGAAGCACAATAAAAGGCAAATGGTCAACACAACTTCCTTTAAAATGAATCATACAGTCCCTTTGCATATACTCCAAAGTTTGAATAGTACGCTCCACTTGCCCATATGTTTGAGGGTGGAAATAGGTGCTAAGGTTAACTTAATCCCCAAACCTTTCTGAAACAAATGCTAGAAGTGAGAATAAAACTGCGTACCTTGATCTGAAATGATAAACACTGGTGATCCATACAACTTAAATATCTTCTTAAAGAACAACTTAGCATAATCCTCTCCTAAGTAGTTAGTCTGTATAGGCAAAAAGTAAGCTGACTTAGTCATTTTATTTACAATGATCCAAATAGAATCATACTAGTTGTGAGACCTAAAAATACCAGTAACAAAGTCCATACTGATCATCTCCCACTTCCACATGGTTAATTCTATATTTTGGGACATACCACCAGGCCTCAAATATTCTACCTTGACTTACTGACAAACGATACACTTAGCCACAAAGTTTGCCACATCTCTCTTCAGATTATTCCACCAATATATTTCCTTCAATATGGTACATTTAGTTGAACTCAAATAAATTGTATATCGAGACCATGAGCCTTAATTAAAATCCTTTGTCGTAGCCCATTAATATTAGGAACACAGAACCTTCCTTGATGCCTCAAAATGTCATCTCCCCCATTATCGAACACAATAACTATTTTCTAACCCCCATCATCCTTAATATTGATAAGTATGAGATCCAAAGCCTACTTCTCCTTCACCTCTACAACAAGAGAAGATTTAACGACTTCTTGAAAAATCACTCCTCTATACTTATAGTCCAAGAGATAAACTACCAAGTTGGCTAGCCTGTGAATATCTTTTACCGACCCTTTCTTCTTCTCATAAATATGAGACAAGCTTCTCATAGAAAGCCTGGTAAGAGCATAAAAAACAACATTATCTTCACCTGGATGGTAGTACTTGCTCATATCATAATCCTAAAGCAAGTCAAGCTACCGCCTCAGTTTGAGGTTAAATTCCTTCTGCGTGAACACATACTGCATGATTTTATGGTCTGGATAAAAATCCACATGCACACCATACATATAATATCACCTAATTTTCAAAGCATAGGCCACAATCACCAACTCTAGATCGTGATATTGGTAATTCCTTTTGTTAACCTTAAGATGCCTGGATTCATAGGCCACAACCTTATCATGCTGCATAAAAACATAACTCAGTCCCACCTGAGAGCATCACAATACATAAATAATCCATCAGTACCCTCGAACAGGGTTTAAATTAGCACAGAAGTCAAATTATCCTTCAAATTCTGAAAACTACACTCACAAGCATCGAGTCATAAAAACTTAACCTTTTTCTATGTCAAGATTGTTATAGAAGCTGTTATAGATGAAAAACTATCTACAAACCTCTTATAATACCCATCCCATCCCAAGATGCTCCTAATGTCGATTGGAGTCGTGGGTCTCGACTACTTCTAAACTACCTCAACTTTCTGTGGATCCACCTTGATTCCTACACTAAAAATAACATGCTTAAGAAGAGTCACAACACTTAGCCAAAAATTTTGCCTGTAACTCCTGGTCCTTTAGAGTTTGCAACATAATTCAGAGTTGATTGACATGATCCTGCTCACTTTCAGAGCATATGAAGATGGCATTAATGAAGACTATAATAAACAAATCCAGAAACTGCCTAAACACTCTATTCATAAAATCTATGAAAGCAGTCGGGGTGTTAGTCAATCCAATTGACATAACCAAAAACTTGTAATGGCCGTATCGGGTTCGAAAAGTAGTTTTGAAAATGTCAACCTCCCTAATTTTCAACTGATGATAGCCTGAACGAAGATCAATCTTAGAGTAACACCTAGCACCGTAAAGCTGGTCAAAAAAATCTTTAATCCTAGGAAGAGGATACTTATTTTGCACTATAACCTTATTGAAATGGCGTTAGTCTATCCAAATCAGAAGAGACCCATTTTTTTGTATGAAAAGCACAAGAGCACCCTCTGAAGAAAAAATAGGATGAATGAAGTCCTTATAAAGGAGATCCTTTAACAGCTTCTTTAGTTTCTTTTTTTAGCCAGAGACATTCTATAAGGAGGAAGGAAAATGGGATGGGTATTTGATACAAGATTAATCCCAAAATCTATTTCCCTTTTTGGGAGGAATTCTAGGAAGATCATCTAGAAAAACTTCACGAAATTCATTAACCACAGGGACAGATTATATGGAAGAACTTCCAAAATTTGAATCCTTAACCCAAACTAAATGATACAGACACCCTTTGAAAATTAACTTCTGAGCTCTAAGATAGGAAATAAACCTTCCTTTGGGTACTAATGAACTCCTCTCCCATTCAATCACCGGTTTATTAGGAAAATAAAAATTAACTTTTCGGGTCCTACAAACCAGAGAAGCATAGCACAAATGGAGCCAATCCACCCCCAAGATTGCATCAAAATCTACCATGGCAAGTTTGATCAAATCCACCAATGCCTCCTTATGAAGAATGGACACCACACAAACCATATAGATTTTCTAGTAATAATAAATTCACCCAAAAAAGTAGAACTCGGATCAAGTAAACCATAAACATCATGGGAGAAGAGCTGTAACATACCAGTAACAACATCTTGGGATGCCTCATATTCTTGACGAGTAGCAAGTCCATAGAGATGGTTCTAGCCATTGTCGATTCCTGAAGTAGATCCCTTAGGTATAGAAGTCAAAGAAGTGGAGATTAAGACCTTCTTAGCTCCAGTGAAAACTTTAGCTATAGGATAATTCCGCCATAGATGACTAGGATGACCATAAGTAAAACACAAGTTTATCCTCCTTATAATATCCATGGTGAAGCTGTCCGTATAAGCAGTAAAGGAGGATAAAGTGGGGCTGACTGAGCTCTATTAACCTTAGACTAGGCACCCTATGCCTTAGGACTATTGGTAAACTGAAAACGAAAATCACCTGAAGGCTTGTGATAAGGAACACAGGTTGACAAATAAGAATTTCCCTATTTCTTCTTCTTAGTCCACTTCCTACCATCTCTCTCATTGTTTTGCTGACCTAGACTCTGCTCGACATACTTGAATTTCTTGATTTGTCGTTCTCCTATCTAGCTCTACTTTTTCTTTGATCCTTCTTCTGCTGTATATAAACCACCGGCCTAGAGATGTCAATATCACTATCCAACATAACAACCTTACACTTCAACACCAAATCACGGGATAATATGTATCCTCGAATAACTTATTTATTTATGCATACTACACAAGTCTTAATACCCACGAAGGAAAAATAAGATGCTCAAATAGGCTCACACAACAATTATGAACAAGAAGTATATTCATGAATCATTACTAGAGACAACCTACCCTCAAGAATAGACTCATTAAGTTGGAAAATTCATGCATATTGTTTAAGCAAAGAAATCAGATAAATTATCCAACCTTCATCAACTATGTGCCCTCACAACAAGAAAGTTACCCGTAATCACTCACAATCATGCAATTCCTAACAAAATGGGTACAAAAATCAAGTTGTGCTCACTCTTACAAAAAATTCTCAAATTACAATTGATGACCATATGCTTGCCCTTAGCGTAGTGCTTCACTAATATCAGAATGCTAAGATTAGGATCAAATAGGTCTTTTACAGGTTGTAATGTAGGCTAAAGGATAGGTAGGAACTATTTTGGCCAGAAATAGTGACTATCTTCCCTAAGCGCT
>NC_061113.1:205844394-205949197 GCF_002878395.1 Capsicum annuum | reverse complement strand
AGGATAAAATTTGAAACTTTTTCAACAATTTTTGCTACTCCCTTCCACATCAATTTCACACGCCCATAACTAGACTTTGGGGCATCAATTTTACCCTTTTCATCTTATTGTCAAACTCCTAATTCAAATTGATTTTAAATTAAAGAGCTTTGGAGCTTTTGGAGCAAATTACGGTCTAATAAAGAATAGGTTCGGCTAAATATTAGGCTAACAAAAGAAAAATCTAAAGGATCAATGGGGCTAGCTAAGATAATGTACAAAGGTAGGCCAAAAGAAGGCATGAACAGTAGCTGTCAAAGATATGCCTAAATCATCTCCTAAACTTACAATCTTTATTTTGCTTTGCACACACACCAGGTAAGTTCTAGCATCAGTTGTAATAAGGAATATACAACAGTCTTACAAATTTATGGCACATGGTCAACTCAAGTAGGAGTATTATAGATTCTTGACCCAACAATTAAATGAATTCAAATAAAACCAACAATGACAACAAGAGTCATAACTATAGCCTAGGTGTTTCAAATGTAATGATCCATCACATACTTATGTTATAATGTCATGTGATCCACAAGAATCGTTATATGCAAGTAAATGACTAATTTTCTCTTAACACGGTTGTCATCCATCCATCATCGAGAAAAGCACCCGATTATGACTAAATCAAACAAACATCTAACCAGAAACAAAATAACTAATCCCATTACAAAAGTATACTAAGGAGAATGTACTATTTTCTTACAAAACAAGTAGCAAAGTAACCAGCCACCCTACAATTAAGCTAAGCACTGTCCTCAGTGCAAATAACAAGATAAAAAACCTGACTAGTAGTACTCCTCATCCACATTAGGAGTCATGCCACCTGTATGGAGATCATCATCGGAGCCATTTTTTTTGTATTCATTACATCATCCACGTCAGCCATACATAATGAAACTAACCACAATTAAGATGTAGGTGGTGAAGTCACCCCCTATACTTAATTTATTAGTATAAGTCAATTAAGTGTTATTGTCGGGTACTCAGACTTTGCCAACATACACTTTGATATGGTGCACCAACATTAGTTACAATACAATTCACTCACTTCAATTCCACCAATTTTGCTTTAGTAAAATAATTTTTGAATAAATTTATGCCTTAGAGTTTCAACATATCAATATACACAAAATACCATCACTTTCAAACGATTTAACCAACACCATGTTCCATCAAGTATGTTGTGGAATAATGGCCACCCAACTAAACTATGTTAGTCATGAATAATTCAATCACATGCAAAAGCTAAAAGTCCTACAACAATGGTGTCTACTATAACAATAATTTTTATCTTCCCAAGATGCTCAAAACCTCTCTTTTACATAGCCATGGCAAGAATTTAGTCCATAATCCTCAAGAAATCAATTAACAACTACAACATAAAGTCAGCAAACTTAAGGATTAAGAAAAGAAAAACTTACCTTAAAGATGGAATATTGAAGAAATAAAGGGAGAATTATTGAGATTATGAAGCAAAGAAGAATCTTGAAGGACAAGGGGTATGTTGAGAGCAAAAGCTTGTACGACTTAGGGGTGAAATAAGGATGAATTTGGGCATTTAGGTGTGGAGTTTATTTAAAGGATGAAATCTGGGTTGGGTTGACCCAAGTTAAAAATCGGACACTATGTTGAACTTTTATTGGTATGTGTCTCATAACTCATCGCATCGGGTTGACCCAAGTTAAAATCGGATACTATGTTGAACTCTTAGTGGTATGCGCCGCACAACTCATCGCACAAGTTTAAGTGTACGTTGCATTAGGCATCGCACAAGTGAGATAGTGAGCATATGCGTTATGGTGTGCGGCACATATGTTATTGCATAAGTGCAAGTAGACGGCGTTCAAGGAATTGCACAAGTTGAAGTGTGCAGCACATAAGTAATCGCCAACTTGAACCAGTGAGCATGTGAGATTGATTTGGTATCGCACATATTATCGCCTACATTAAGGTGTGTGGCGCACATCCTGCCACTCATTTTTGCCTACGTGAAGCAATATGCTTAAGCTAAGTGATAGGTGATGCCTTTGCCATGGTCTATGTAAACTTGGGTGTCACTCCATTCCCGATCCCTATGCTACCACCACAAACCTTATTGAAAATCACAAAATAAAGTCGTACCATAAAATTTTTAGGGTCGAATTAACATAATTCGGGTCACAACTCTAACACGAATCATGAATCGAGCCTTACTCATTTGACCACTCCAACTTACTTGTAATATTCCCATTACTCCTAAACTTACCACCTTTGATATGGCTCACTTTCAAAATGAATTTGGTACCAATCTCCTTATTAGTACTTCGTGCACCTACACTTAATAAAAAACAACCAAAAATGATTAGAAGAATGGGTTGCCTCCCCCCAAAAACCGTAGTTTTGGTTGTGGCTCGACTCTTATTTTTACATTTATGTTTAATATTATAAAATAAAGGTAAAATCATGGGTTACCTCCTATGCAACGCCTGATTTAACATCGCGGCACGACTCGATTATCTTGACTACTCAGACTTTGTCAAGATACATCGATGATACTATTTGTACCTCATTTGTTAGATCTAAAAAATGCTTTATTCCAAGTCCAGCCACTTTGAAGTCACTTACATCCTTGCTTGTATGTTTAACTACACCAGCTATGGTCTCTATAATAGAACTATCCTTAACTGATACATCTCGCTTATCTTTATAGAATACTTCAACAAACGAGAAGACACTCATCGCTTTTTGCTATTTTATATGTTTAGACACTCATCCCTTCTTCCGTACCAGTGACCTTGTAGAAATAACACTACAATGATGGAGATTATCCATCATTTCATAGCTTACCACTCTTTTCTTCATATTAAGATCTTTAATAAACTTAGCATATCCGGGTGTCTATTCCAGTACTTCATCTAAAGGCATGTTCACTGTCAATTGCTTCAGCATAGCCATCAATTTGTTAAACTTTCCTTCATCTTTTTTCTTCTTTAATCATTGTGGAAATAGGGGTGGTGGCCTTGGGATTTCAATTGGAGTACCTTTTACCTCCTTTCTTATGCCTTGCTCCATATCACTAATATGCTTTGGCTTAGGTGGTTGTTCCACTTTTACACTTTTCTTTTATGAACCTCCCAACTCTACTGGCACCACTTAAGATTCATCAATCATCTCCCAATCCATTTAAACCACATCAGTATAAGAGGATGCTCCCAATCCTGGACTGATAACATCTTACCGCTCCTAGTGGTAATAGTCATACACGATCCATCAATCCTTGGATTCTAAATTGTATCACTTAGTAGCGTCCCTTTCTGTCTTTGGTTAAATACTGTGGATAATTGGCTTATCTGCTGCTCCAGTTGTTTAATAGTAGTTGAGTGCGAATTAACTAATTCACTCATGGAAGATATGTCACTTTTTATCGTAGTCACCTAAGAATTGGTCGCCTTAACTCCCTTTAATAGTTTTCTCCATCATGTCCTCCATGGACATTTTGCCTAAACTGGTGGCAGCATTAGCACGATTTCCAGGAGGCACATACAGTCCACTCCTATCACTTTTATTCTGCCAATCTCCTTGATGGTTCCAACCTTAGTTTCCTTGACCACGATTCTGAAAACCTCCTTGGTTATGCAAGTGGTTATCCGCTTTCTCAGTGTTTGATTTAGCACTCTTACCATGGGACCCCACAGTTTTTACCTTTTCTACATTCCCTGATAGCAAATGTTCGTGAGCAGATCCATCTAGGTTTTCATGTGAGCCATATCATGATCACACTTCTCTTCTCTCCTATGCTGCTCTAATGATATTAGACTAGACTCAGTATTACTTGCTACCACAGACTCTCTGGTATGCCATTCTCTACTTGTCTTAGTCATTCTTTCTAACATGTCTGTAGCATCAGTAAAGGTGAGCTCCATAAAAGCTCCTCCTGTAGAATTATCCACTATTGTCTTTGTAAGTAAGTTCAAAGCTCTATAGAATGTTTCCATCAAGTGTTCATCAGTCATCGTATGGTTTGGGCATTGAGTCAACTATTTTTTAAACCTCACCCAAGTTTTATGCAAAGCCTCATTAGCCAATTGCCTAAAGTTGCTGATCTCATCCCTCAACTATAATATTCTGGAGGGCGGAAAACACCTTTCTAGGAAAGCTCCTTTCAATTGCGTCCAGTTTGTTATAGAATCAAGAGTTAGCTTATTCAACAACATAGTTTTCTCTCCAAAAAGAGACGGTGGGAACAATCTCAAATGAAAAGAATTTTGTCCCACTCCAAGATTATCAAATGACTTATAAATATTGATGAAATTCACCAAATGTAGATTTGGATCATCACCAGGTAATCTGCCAAAGAGTCCTTTTAAATTTTGTAGCTGGATCATAGTACTGGTGATGTTGAATTTTACCTCAGGAGCTAGTGGTGGTTGAATGATTGCCCATGTATCTACATTTCCATCTAAATCATCCTCATCATTGTCAATATCAAAATGCACAGCTTGGTGGTCTAGTCTACCTCTGAATGGATCATTTTCATTTACAGGTGCAACTGCTCCTGCTGCACGCCTACTATTAGCCGGGTCAATTAAATCATCATCTTTCAGGTCCTCTTCATTTAGATTAGGTACCTGACCTAGGTTATATACATTCAGTTAATTTAATTGAGCATTAGCCAAAGCGGCTAATCTTTCAGCTTTCTGTTGGTTAGCCATTTTTTCAATGATACGAGGTTCAGGATTGAAGGGTAATAATGGTTCTCCTGAACTTCTAGATCGTGGCATAAACAAAAATGAGCCTGTAAAGAAAAAAAAAACAAATAAATCTAATATAAGGAAACTTGACTAACAGTCAACTAACACAAATAAACTCAATCGACAATCGTATTCCCTGGCAATGGCACCAAAATTTGATATGCCCAAATTACAACTCTCTTCCCAAAGCGTAAGCGGTCGTTGTTAAATATATAACACAACTAGGTTGGGGTCGAATCCCACAGGGAATATGGTCTAATTAAGTTGTATTCAGATTAGTTGACTTTTAATCATTCGTTTCCATAAAACAAAAAGGGGGAATATGATTGAGTTCACAAATTAATGGTTTAGTTTATCAAGATGAGATATGTGTAGCGGTATTCGACTTCAGAGAAATAGCAAGATGGGGTTATGAATCAAAAGTGTTTACAAAAACAATACGAAATGTCCAACTAGTTAATCCTGTTAAGGCATTAACATATGAAATAGGGGTTAGAAATCCTATTTTCTTGTCACTACTCTCTTTTTCGAACATCAACCTTTCTTTCAAACAAGTTGTGTTTTAAGCCACATCCTCTATATTTGCAACCACGAGAATTCAAGATAAGCGAAGAGAGTATGATGTAAGTAGATCAATACATGATGAATTCAAAAACCCAAAGTAATAGATTGTATGTTACTAGGCTTCCATAACCCTAACTAATAAACTTAGCTACTTATGAATAAAACGAGAATCACAATAGAAGAATTTATCATACAAAAAGTTAACACAACCTTGGCGGCGATGATGAAGTAAAATTTTTCCCTTGGTGCTAAGCCAAAACTTCCTGTGCAAAATTAATAAAGAATAATGAACAATGATAAATTTTCAACATCAAGTCTTTTAATAATCGTTTCTCTCATAATTGCCTTCAAAGTCCCTAAACTAATTATAAATGACAATTTAGTCTTGAACATAGTTTCTAGGTGCCACATTTGATCCAGACTGCTACTCTGTCTTGTGTCATATGCCATCCGCATTCCATAGTACCATTATGTCTCCATCTATCTCATTAATACCTGAAATCATGCTAATCAAATATGTTAGATCAATCACATAGAAGTAGAGTAAAAACATAAGAAACTAGGCACTTTGTTCTCCAAACTTAGCTAAAATATGGGTAAGTTAAGGTGCTTAGGCATATAAATACACCCAAGATCACCACCCCACACTTAAAGCTTACAATATTTGATATGTCAAAATTAACAATCTCTTCCAAGAGCGTAAGCGGTCGTTGTCAAATATATAACCCAACTAGGTTGGGGTCGAATCCCACAGGGAATATGGTGCTAATTAAGTTGTATGTAATTAGCTGACTTTTAATCATCCATTAAAATAAAATAAAAAGGGGGAATTTAATTCAGTTCACAAATTAATGGTTTAAGTTTAATAAGATGGATATGTGTTGCGGTATTCGACTTCAAAGAAATAGCAAGCTAGGGTTATGGCTACCTTGTAGTTTTCAATACTTTCTAACTATGGGCTTTACGAATTCACACATGTATCATGCTTACAGAGAAATGTATTGTATTTAATAGTATAATCCTAGTATTTCTCAAACATCAAAGGACTAATTCACTTTAGTTCTCTTGAATCAAAAGTGTTTACAAAAATAATACGAAATTTCCAAGTAGTTAATCTTGTTAGGGCATTAACAAATGAAATAAGGGATAGAAATCCTATTTTCTTGTCATTACTCTCTTTTCCAAACATCAACCTTTCTATGTTTGCAACAATGAGAATTCAAGATAAGCAAAGAGAACATGATGTAAGCAGATCAATACATGATGAATGCAAAAACCGAAAGTAATATATTGTATGTTACCAGGCTTCCATAACCCTAACTAATAAACTTAGTTGCTCATGGATAAAACGGGAATCACAATAGAAATATTCATCATACAAAAAGTTAACACATTCTTGGCGTAGAAGATGAAGTAGCATTTCTCCCTTGGTGCTAAGCCGACACTTCCAGTGCAAAGTTAATAAAGAATAATGAATAATGATAACTTTTCAGCATCAAGTCTTTTTAATAATCTTTTCTCTCATAATTGCCTACTAATTCCCTAAACTAATTCTAAATGACAATTTAGTCTTGGACATAGTTTCTAGGCGCCACATTTGATCCAGACTACTACTCTCTCTTGTATCATATGCCATCCGTATTTCATAGCTCCATTATGTCTTCATTTACCTTATTAATACCTGAAATCATGCTAATCACATCGGTTAGATCAATCACATAGAAATAGAGTAAAAATATAAGATACTTGGCACTTTGTTCTCCAAACTTAGCTAAAATATGGGTAAGTTATGGTGCTTAGGTATATAAATACACCCATGATCACCACCCCACACTTAAAGCTTACAAAATTTGATACGTCCAAATTACAACTCTGTTCCAAGAGTGTAAGTGGTCATTGTCAAATATATTACCCAACTAGGTTAGGGTCGAATATGGTGCTAATTAAGTTGTATGCAAATTAGTTAACTTTTAATCATCAATTTTGGTAAAACAAGAAAGGAGAATTTGATTTAGTTCACAAATTAATAGTTTAAGATTAACAAGATGGATATGTGTAGTGGTATTTGAGTTCAGAGAAATAGCAAACTAGGGTTATGTCCACCTTGTAGTTTTCAATGCTTTCTAACTATGGGTTTTACGAATTCATACATGCATCATGCTTACAGAGAAACTTATTGTATTTAATAACATAATCCTAGTGTTTCCGAACCATCAAGGACTAATTCACTTTAGTTCTCTCGAATCAAAAGTGTTTACAAAAACAATACGAATTCTCCAAGTAGTTAATCCTGTTAAGGCATTAACATATGAATAGGGGTTAGAAACTAGGCACTTTGTTCTCTAAACTTAACTGAAATATGGGTAAGTTATGGTTCTTAGGCTTATAAATACGCCCAAGATCAGGCAACCCCAAAAGTAAACTTCCTCATTCTGGAACTCATTAGACACTAACTCTAGAGCATAAGGGGACAATTGTTGGAACTTTAAAGCATACTCCTTAACACTCATCTTTCCATACTTCAATTCACAAACTCTTTAGCCTTATCTTCTCTCAACTCTTGAGAAAATAAGTGACTAAAAAAAGTACCTAAAAACTCATCACACACCATTAACTCAGTATTATCACCCCTTATCGCTTCCCACTCCTTATATTATTGGTAATCCATATCCTTAAATTGATGGTACCAGATTCCACACCCTATAATCTAGTAGCATGCATAACCCTACAATTTTTCTCTATCTCATCAACAAACCCTGAGGATTCTCCTCAACCTTAGATCCCATAACGGTTAGGGGATTTAACCTCATAAACTAGCCAACCCTAGTGACCTCAGATAATTAACAGTAGGACCAACATGAATAGACTGATAGGTCTATGATGCCACCATCTGGGCAAGCATATGAATAGACTGATGGAACTCTAGATTAGTGATATCTCTCTAAGGTGGCTGAGCATAAGTATCACTAATCTAAAAATCTCGAGGAGAACTAGTAGGAACAGGTGAAACTCCACGTGGAGTAGTATAGTTAGGAGTTAGGACCCTAGACTGGGTCTGCACTTTATAAATAGGGTGAGTTCCCTTTATATTTTCCTCAGGTGGGATAGAGGTTCCATCAGAGTTTCTACGATTGTCAAATCTTTGGAGAGGAATGATCTAAAATGCAAGTAAGCAAGGAGTTAGAAAAGTTTCAATATAACTAGAGTTTATAGCCTAAAATAGGACATAAGAAAGAGAAATAGTCATAAATTCCTTGTAGCCCACTTATAAGTGTGGTGCGCTATTGTAACGCCCCGAGTCTATACTCTGGACGCTATAAGGTGCTAGAAACCCTGAAGGACCACCAGCTAACCCATGACTTGTAACTGCTATGAGCACTGAATAATAACAACACTGCAATGATGATATATCTGAAATAAATACAGAAAATAGGCTGGAAATCGCCATAAGGTTTATAACTGAAACAAATACTGAATACTAAAAACTGAATACTAAAACATTTATCTAAAATACTCTAGTTTGAAAGCCTCTAACTGTCTGAATATGGAGTTAATGGGACAAGTTGCCAACTAACTCTGAATACTGAACTAAACTGAACACTGAAATAATAAAATGATAAAATAACTTTGTCCTCGAACTATGAGGACTCACCACTAAGTCTATTATTGATATATAGGCTACTAAGAGGGGTCAAAAGACCGTACTTCTAAACCTATGATATAAAACATCATAGCAAAAAAGAAAGGCATGCGTCAGTACTTTGAATATACTGGTATGCTATGTGAGGTAGGCTGATATGCATGGGTTCATACGCATGAACAAATAACTGAATGAGAATACATATATTCTTAAAAATTAATGAAACACCACTGTGCACATATCTACATATACTATGACGGAGATTGTGGTAGCACTGGATACTGAGTTCTGATAATTAAAAGTCTAATATCTGAGTTTACTGATACTGTAGTACAGATAACTGAGTGACTATTTCTGACAGTCCTGATTCTGTGGAACTATGCTTAGTTTTATACTGAACTGAGTAACTGCATCTAATAGTTCTGATTCTATAGAACTGAACTAAGTTCTATACTAAGACTGAAACTGAAACTGTGGGAGGTAATCATTTAATTGACATGCCCCTTCTCTAAACTTATTTAAGGTCTAACCTATATCCCCAGTTGAAAGGGTGTTTGTACCGTGCCACAGGTTGAGAACGGTGGTACCCTCAACTGGCAGGTAAGATACCTCATCAACCCTCAAATGGAAGGTTGATGTCTCAACCTATGTTGTCTATGTAGTTCCAGAACACAAGGACTTCTTCTAAGGACCACACCCTCTGCTGGCAAGTGAGTCCCCATCCTTGGGTTCACTCGGTGTAGAATCCTACTCCCAACTGAATAGACATTGAACAAATTTCTAAACTATACTAGGCTGGACTGAACTGTTTCTAATCATGCTGTCTAACTGAATTGAACAGAGTTCACTGGGTTCCATTAACTGTCGGAGTACGAGTGAGTTCTGTTAGCTGACTGAGTTTACTGAGTCCTGAACTGAGACTATGTCTAATTTCTAAGTACCACTATTCGTGTTACTAATAAGACTGATCTATAACTACTGTAGCTCTAGGTAAGCAACTAGATTTTTGGGTATTGAATAACCCAGGACTCGATAGCATAAAAACAAAACATAGCATGAACTTGAAAAGCAGAACGACGCACACTTGTACATTACTCATTCAAAGAGACATTTAATCAAATACTTGTGAGATATAAGCTTGCACATATGCTAGCATGTTACAATTTTCACCTTTAATTTGCTTGAGCAATTTATCAAGCGCTTGGGGATCAAAACATATACACATGACACTAAACAACATATAGGCATCATACTTTCAAATCCTAATTTGCAAATCAAGGGTTTTTAAAATGAATTCACATGATATTACACACATGATGAATAATTTCACATGAAACTTAAATTAAACCATGGTTTAGAATACAATTTGATATAATAATCATGAGTACACTCAAATTCAATATGGAATTCATGAAATCAAGTAACTTATAGTTTGAAAGAGTTTCTTGAACTCGAAGGGTGAAAGGAAATCCTTGGATGAACACTTCACATACCTTGGTGCTTGAATAAGTGAAGATTGATGGTGCTTTATTGAAGCTTGAATCTTGAATTGGGGGCCCTAGGGTTTTGTTCTTGAGTAATTTTGAGAATAGAGAATGCATTTTACCTCTAAAGTGGCTTAATCTCATGTTTTGGGGGCTGATATAAGGTGGAAAAAGACATATTTACCCCTCGAGATGCAGGCTTCTAATGACTGAAGACATGTCTAGTAACGCACAGTCCGACGCACCACGTCGATACGATCAGCGTGCCATATCAAATCTACATCGGCTCACAGGATTTTGACACTGTGAGCTAGGAATAATATTTATCAACACGATAGGCTATATGGTGCATCAAGATTGCATTGATCCACTAGTTTGGACTCCCAAACGTGCCTCAAATGATGTTTCAAAAATCCAAAACTCACTCGAGAACGCCTACTACTCACTCGAGAACGCCTACTGACATTCCTGATCATGAATCAATATAACGATAAATATTTTAAGGTCCGGAGGGTCGTGACATAAGATCGCTAGCTTATGAAGGCTAAATTAATTCTAAGTGTAGACACTTAGCTGAAATTTCTAAGTCTAAGACCTCTTTTCAAGATTTAATGGACTGAAGTAAGCTTAGGATTTTGCGGGGTCTTAAAGCTACACATCTGTAAAAAGGACTCTACTCAACACGGATTTGTGGACGCTTAAAGATCTTGAATCATGCTCTAATACCAAGCTTGTCACAACCCAAACTAGGGCCTAGTCGTGATGGGTATCTTACTACCCCTTAGCCTAACCTTTACAGCACTATAAATAGGTACAACGAAAGCCAACCAAAAATAGTAAATAAGATAGAGAAATCAAATAAAATCTAAGAGACTAAAGAAGACAACCAATCATGTCAATACTATCCACACAATTCTCCAAAAATAGAATACCAAACTAAGTTGATACATGCCCCCGACTATGACCAAAAGGATCCAAAAAAACAAATACTAAAAGATAAAAAAATTAAAATAACTGGTCTTTCCGAATGATAGAGGCTCACCTCTTCGTAGCAGATCCACAGAAGTGCCAAATCACCTAACACTGTACAGGAGAAATAAAAAAGACCTCAGACCCTACATCATGAAATGAGGCTATATATAGGAATAGCCAGTGAGGCGAGCACTGATATGTAAATCAGAAAGGAGGGATAAAATAATGCCATTGCCAAAACTAGTCAAAACCAAATGCCCAATATTTATATATATATATATATAAGGAGAGAAAGAGGATGTCGGGATAGGTACAAGGGCTATGAAGATGAGAGTTTAAACCATTAGCCTAAACTGTGTTGGTCTCTCCATCCTAAAGGCACCCATAGGTTATATAGGTTCAGTTCCCCCTACTTAAAAGGCCCTAGTACTTGTTAACCACAGGAATCAGGGAAATCAAAGAATGGATAAGGACACCAAAGCAATAACCATTAAAATATAATATGTGCACCAAGCACACAGTCACATAGACCCTCACACCGGCAAACGTAGCTTCTAGTGTTGGCCACCCCGGGACCTACACCCTTATGGTGAGCTACACAATACCCTTTAAGCTCAATTTAAAATAGTCTGCACATAAACCCAACCATTAACCCAGGAGTCATTCATTAGGGCATTTACGTACTTGGTATCGTCATATAAGTATGCTCTCGAGCTAATTCAATTATGCCAAATCCAAATCCATGGTCTCCAAGGACATTATGAAACCATTTTTACTATCCATTATTCTTTAATGCAATGCAATGTTCCTAAAGTAAGTTAAACTATGCAAATTCCATATTTAAAACCGAAGTTATAAAAGTGGGTTGAGGTTAATGATATTATCAAGCCAAATTTTTCATCAATTTAGGAAAGCCTGTGTTGCTCATAATCCCCATAACAATGCACCAATTCAGCCCCAAAAACCATTCATTAAAGCATAAAAATCACATTTAAATTATGAAAAAATTATTTAAGTAATAACCATCAAAGCCCTCAACCCAATTTCAAACCCATCAATAAAAATCATATGAATAACGATAAAATAAATGACACAATGTAAAATTCAAGTTAAGGATGAGAAAAATGCCTAAAATAAACAAGAAATTTAAAATAATTCAAAGTTTGGAGTGTGGAGTAGTGATTCCATGAAAAACCATTGAACTTTCTTAGTTTAGGAGTTAGAGAAGAAAAGAATGGGTAAATTTTACATAGCAGCATGGCACGCTGCTATCGTGGTGCTTAGCCTCCGTTCCATACCCTTTTCTTGGAGGCTAAGTAGTGTTACATGCCACTATCACAAAGGCTTACTACCTCAGAGTCAAAAATAGCCCTGAACTCTTTCCAAGAATTTCAAAGCTTTCCCAAGATTCCCTTTTAACACCCCTAATCATGATTCAAGTCAAAATTGACATTACGCATGTAGGAGGATCAAAATAAAAATTATTTAAATTTTAGAGTCTTCTACTGTGAAACCCATATTGCACTATTACTCTTCAGGTCTAAAATTACGTAAAAGGGCCCATTTATGAAAATCGCATTTCCAAAACCAAGTCAACGTCCTTTATAAGGAATATTTATCCTAAAAAAATAGGTGAATTACAAGCTACAATGGTGCTAAAGTAAATTCCCCAAGCTTCAAGGGATTTTAGATAAAAATGGGAAAATTAACCATGAAAATAATGGAATTTTACAACAAATTTGATGGAAAATTGCGTAAACTAATGACTCTAAACCTCCACAATCACCCTTAAATGATTCTCCCACGAATTCCAACTTATTTGTGTTTATAATTCTAAAGAACGGATGAAAAGGTGAAAACAGGCAAAATAGGGTCTTTACACACTTTTCCAGGTATCAGGTATCACTTACGCGATTAAACTACCACTTACGTGATACCTTGCCAGACGAGCAGATGTAGCTTATGCGATAATTATATCACTTATGTGATACTTGATCCAATTTTCATCCTATCGCTTATACGATAATCAGTATTTATTTATGTGACCTATGCTATGGCTGGCAGATTACTTAAGTGATCTAGGGCATTGTGGGTGTGATGAACCAGCACCAACTGGGACTTGAATTTTTTTAAGTCTCCGCCAAACCCTCGGAATTCATCCAACGAACTATGCTACCCAATAAAATTTAACACCCTAGACTCAATTGCACAGTCAAAATTTCCATCTAAGATTATTTTACTAAAAAGTGGGTTCCATTCCTACTTGTTATTTTTCTTAACTTTTGACCAATAGCTCAAAATAATCCCAAGTGCCTCGAGACTCTAACCAAGGATCCACCTATCCTCAAATCGATATTCCATAGTTGTTGTAATAGTCGCAATTAGCATACAAGATCATTTGACTGAAGTTTTTGCCCGATAGACAATTTGAATCATTGAAGGCTACAAAATAATGAATTGGCTCTAAACACCAAAAGAACTGCCTGATAACCAAAATTTTTGTGCCATTAAGTCATAAATGACTTGGGGAAGCTATAAGAAAGCTCTAAATGGTGAAAATGAGAAAAATATAGAAAATAGCCTAAAGGGTCATTACAAAAATCAAATGTCATTGGTTTTCTTGGGAAGGTATTTAGGCGTAATGATTCTGATTTTAAATATAAGGCCATGTATCTAGACAAATTAGTGATTGGTTTTTGAGGAAAAGGACAAGGGTCTAATCAAGATAATTAGAACTTTAGGATGGGAATCAAGGCCAGACTACTATAAATATGACAACTACAATAGGTCTAGGTATAGAGATAGTTGTAGAGGAAGAGATGGTGATTAGAGGAGAAAGGATGTACAAGAATTAAAGTGGCCTCTAAGTCCCACTGGGGAATCAAGATATTGATTTGAGCAGTTTGACGATCAAGGAGATGTTTACCAAAAGTATTGAAATGGGTTGAGAAAAATGATGGATGCCTTAAGGATTTGAATGCAAATATTCCAAGCATGACTTTGAAAGTCGAGTCACATGGTATCACCATCAAGTAGCTTGAGCAATAGTTTAGTCAGATGTCCAATGCATTGAATTAATATTAGTTACATACACTTTTGACAAATAGCAATCAAAATCAAAAGAATGATGATTCTTTATTGGCATTACTACTAGGAGCAGAAAAATAACCATAGATCCACCCATTCTCGTAGTTGTTGTGAAGGGGTTTAAGCCGACAATTATTGATAATAAGAAACTGCTGAAGCTAAAGGTTTGGTTTATAGTAATAATGCATCTGAAAAGCCTTGAGTTGTTTAAAAAGAAGAAAAAGCAAAAAAGAGAATGAGAAAAAGGTCCCACAATCATTGAGTCCTATTCTACAACCTCTTCACACTCTTTCTCAAAAGATTTAAGAAAAAAAACCAAAACTAGTAAGTATCAGTAATTCATCCTTGTATTGAAAGAGTTGTTCATAAAGATCATTATTGTTTAATATTTTCAGTAGATGATGGGCTACACAAAGTTCATGAAGGATTTAGTGAAAAAAGAAGAGAACTACAAGTTTTGATCCCGCTGATAATGTGCACCATTGTAGTGCCATAACTTTCAACTCTCTGGTAGAGAAGAAGAAGGACTTGGAGCTTTCACCATTCCATGTACTGTTGGGTATTTCATATTTACAAAAGTATTGTGTGACTTGGGTGTGTTGTGCTTTAGAAATATAGCACTTTTGACATTTAAAACTATGTAAATATGCAATTTTCTTAGGTTATTGTTTTAGATATGGTGTATTTTGGGTATTTTTTCCAGGAAACTAGGTTATGGATGCTAAGTTCATGAAAAAGATGAAAAATGGATTTTTTGGATACTTGATCAATTTTGGGTATTCGTGACACTTTTCAAATGTATGTGACCAAAGCACATAATTGAAGATTTAAAGCTTGGTTACAAGATTTGAAAGGTCTGACACTTACCTATGTCTACATGTGGACCACAGGTATCACATGTGGTCTCCATGAGAGTAAGGTAAGTAAAAAATTGAAAATCCATAGAATGAAAAATCTTAAGACGAACTTCCGGCACTTACCTATGTCAACTGCGAACTGCATGTAGCACATGTGGACCTCATATAGGCAAGGTAAGTTCCACAAGTCCACAATCTAGAGAGAAGAAGGTGTAGGAATTTTTTTTGGCACTTATATATGTCTTCATGCGCCTAGCCTCAGGCCGCGTGTGACTATACATTTTAGGGTTTCTTCATATACTATACATATCTTTTATGTGTTTTTAGTAGAAGCTACACACTCTTGATACTTATAAATATATTATGATTCCAAGATTTGATTTTGATCTTGGAATTCTCTTGAATTGATTTTGATTGATTAATTCAATTAAAGTTTTGGGTTTTCTAGTTGTGATTATTGTGATTCATATTATGCTTTAAATCATGAATGTTGTTGATTATCTTACAAGCATGAGCGGCTAAAAAACATAGCTAGGGTTATGGAAACCCCGGTAGATTGACGAAGTAAGGGAGTGTAATTGTTCTTTTTATCTGATACCCATCCATTCATTGTATTATCTTCACTTTAATAGTTATATTAGTGATTGCAAATGTTAGGATCCCGCCTAGATTATTGCTGCTAACTACAAAAGAGGAGTAGTAACTAGAAAAAAATAACTACAACAGTAATTTAAAGTTTAACTATCGATCCACGCTACTAGGTATTATCTAAGTAAGATGGTTAGCTATCATCTAATAACTAGAGACTCAAAAGGCAAGAGTGAACTAGTATCTAATATAAGGGTTACTAAGGCAACAACCCGTGAAACACCCTGGGTTTTGGCCCTTGGAAAATTTCTTGACCTTTGGGCTTACTATCATAGCAACGACTCATCATACGAGTCGTATGGTGTGGCTAAGGTCCAGGAGATCCTAGTCATTAGGTGTCCAATGAGTGGTTTTTGGGTTTCATTCGTGGTAACGTCTTGGTGGTACGAGTAATTATCTATGGTGACGGGTCATTAGTACGGTCCTTTATTAAATCAAAATCTTAGTGATTTAACTTAGCTCTGAGTATGAGTGGCTCACTAAGAGTTGTAAGGATTGGTTACAAGTAGCAGGGTTGAGTCATATGTTGTCTAGTGTTTAATCCCATGGGTTTTGTATGAGATACAACTAGACTATATGAGTCGTATGGTCAGGGTACGAGTGCGGTCATGGAGTTGTATGGTAGATAGTGTGTGTGTGTCCAACTCACTGTCTTGGTGACAAATCAAGGGTGCGAGTATAAGATATGGTGATGAATCAATGGGCCGACTCGTAACCAAGTACCCCTTTTTACCACTTTAAGCTCGGGGTACTTTAGATGTTTCCCACTCAAAACCCTTAAGACCCCACATTCCTATAACACTTTTTGGTCATTCATTCCACACTTTACAAGATTAAACATTCTCTTTTCTCTTTCAAAATCCTCTCAAGTAAAATTGGATCAGGTTTCTCAAAAGTGGTCATCTACGGGCTTAAGGAACAATTTGTCTCCGTGAATCTTTGGAATTCAGGCATGTGACTCTTCCCTCATTGTTATTTTACAAAAGGCATATGTTTTAGTGTATGGTTTTCATAGTATTGTTATGGTTTTGAAATAAAAGTTGGGTTTCTTAGATGTTCATAGTTGGTTAATGTTTCTCATGATTTAATTATGGATTTCATATTTTAATTATGGGCTTCCTCATATGGGTGAATGGGAATGGTGATTTAATTTGGGGGTCATGGTTGAGGGCCAAATTTGATAATTTTGGCTTAGATAATGGCATTCCCTCAACCTATTTATGAAATAGTCAATGAGAATGATTTTTGTCACATAGTTTGACTATTCTTGGAATCTTTTCATTGCATAAATGGTTAAAACAACATGAATTGGTTTTGATTGGTTTCATATGATTTTGGAAAGGCCTTGGTTGTCATGGTTTGATTATAAATGGTTTCAGCCAATTGGAAATGATGGAGTTTAATTTAATTTAATGGTTTATATGGCATAAGGTAATTGACTTGTGTAACACCTCGAGAGTATACCCTGGGCGCCACACGGTGCTTACAATCTCGGGGACCACAATCTAACACATGAGCAGGTACCTGCTGTGAGGACAGAATAACAACAACAAAATACATGTGCAGAATATCTTAATATACCATAAGCTTTTAAATACTAAAAAATTTCTTAATCATGAATCTAGAAAGATCAGTCTGAAAACAATTGTCTAAAACTGGTAAAATAATGACAAAACTGACTGACTGTCAAAAATGTCTGAAAGCCTCTAAAACTGACTGAATATGAGTTGATGTGACAGGACCCAACAAACTACAATTAACTACCAAACTAAAAACATGAAAGAAAATATAGCTTATCCTTGAAATATGAGGACTCACCACAGCTACGACTAATAATTCGAAAAGTCTATGTGCAATCTATGAACTGGGCGTCAAACCTGTGATATGATACATCATAGCACAAGAAACAAGTATGCGATCAATACTTTGAATGTACTGGTATGCTAAATAAGATAGGCTGATATGCATGGAATCATGTGCATGAATAATACTAACTGAATAAATAGAATGAAGTACTAAATAGAACGCATGAAATTTGTAAATACGGAGGATGCATGAAATTTGTAAATACTGAGGATGCATGACCATGCATAAAATATATTCTGAATATAATCGATAAACTGGATTACTGAAATCTAATAACTCATTACTGATATCTGTATGCTATGGTCAAGAAACCTAAACTAAATTACAGATCTGATTACTGAACTGAGACTGTGGGAGCTATCATCTAACCGACATGCCCTAATAAGCAGTTTTGGGTCTAATCTGTGACCCCAATTAGAAGGGTATCAGTACTGTGCCACGGTTACTAACACTGGCTATGTGGATCCACTAATGTGCTATCCCGAAGGAGTAAGGGTCACCCTCAACTGGCAGGGCCCTAATGAGATCAACCCTCAGCTGAAAGTTAACATCTCAACCTACACTGGCTACGTAGTTTTAGAATCCGGGGACTACTACTAAAGGTCATACCCTCAACTGGTAGGTGAGCCCCCATCTCTGGGTTTGCTCGGTACTAAATCCTACTCCCAACTGAACTGACTTAGAATACTAACTGTTCTAAGTTTAACTGATTATGATAGCTGACTAAACTAATTACTTATAATAGATTCAGAAATAATTCTAAAGGTACTGAGACTAAGCAAACAACAATATTTTTGGGTATTCATAACCCCCAGGACACGATAACAATAATAATAAAATAATACTAAAACTTCGGGACGTAATATGAAAGAATCATTTAAAATTCATTCTTGTAGACATTTCATCAAACACTTGATATTCATAGTTTAAGCTAAGCATGGGAATAGTTTAAATCTTGTAGAAATAGCATGGTTTTATTATCATGATCACTAATTATGGTTTAAAACGCTGAATATCAACATTAAAACACGTGGGGTTTAATAACAACAACAATTTCATGTAAACAAGGTAAGGAATTACAATCCATCAAAATTCATGGTTAAAATCACAATTTAAAATTACCATAGGTTGTAAAGATCATAACTTTGAATTTAATATTTGATACTTGGGCTCCATGGGTTAAAGGAACCCGTAGATGAACACTTAACATACTTGGGTTGATGAATTTCTGAGAATTGATAGTGAATTTTTGAGTTTTTGATCTTGAACTTTGAAGGCTAGGGTTTTTGTTCTTGAAAAAGAGATACTTTTATTTGAGTAATTTGTGAAATAATGAGGAAATAATGCTCTATTGGGACTTAAATCCCGTGTTTGGATGGACTTAGAGCTATGGGAAAAGACCAAATAGTCCCTGGAATTTAAATCACGAAAACTAGAAATCCCAATTTTATATGTTGGCTCGATGCGGTGCAATTGCATTGGGCCAGTGTAAAAAGGGCAATTCCCATATTTCCCAAAGGCGTGACGCGGTGTTATCGCGTTGTGCCTCTGGAAACGGACGATCCCCAACTGGATGTTTGGCATGATGCAGTGCCAATCTTGGTGCCCCAAAAGAAAAGGGCAATTGCTAAATAGCCCCTTGGTGTGATACGGTGGCAATCGTGGTGACACACTGGAAAAGGACGAACATGATTTCGGCCATCACCGCGATGCGACCTTATCTCCTTGGGCAACTATTTTGCACTAAAAGTGCCATAACTTTTCACTCGAGTATTGAATTTGGGCAAAATTGGTATCGTTGGAAACCTAATTAAATTTCCTATTATTTGGTGGTTCTTGATCTGGAAAATTCTCAGTGGAGAAAAATATGTGCTTGTTTGAAGTTGACTAAAGCAACATTCTTCTCAAAAACTCAGTTGGTAAGGACTATTTTCATCCGTCTAATAGTTGGGAGTTATTTGAGGGCTTAATATACCTCAAACTCACCCATAAAACTACCGAAGAGCTATAATATACTACGCATGAGCTTGAAACAAGGCACTAACATTAATTTGGATTTTTGGTGTATTATAATATCTCCCCCTTGGGAACATTCATCCTCGAATGAGACTGGTTAAGTTGAACATACTGAGGAATTGAGATTATATGCTGAGTCTAAAATATGGCATATGACTGAACTGGCTCTGTGATTGTGCGACGGATATGAGAATGATATACAGCTGAAACTAAGAATGGAGAACACAAATTCTAAGAAAATTGCTACCTTAAGCTGAGTCTGAGTTTGCGGAGAAAAGATGGGGGTACTTGGTCGGTATATCTACTTTTGCTTTGACTAGGGGAACTTCTTTGTTCCTTAGTCTACGAATTTATCGATCAAGGATTTTGACTGGAATTTCTTCATAAGAAAGGCTATTCTGAACGTCTACACTTTCTAAGGGTGCAACAACTGCTGGGTCTCCAATGCACTTCTTCAACAAGGAGACATGGAATACTAAGGGCACTGATGCTAAGTTTACAGACAACTCAAGCTCATAAGCCACCTTTCCGAAATGGCTCCCCTTCTTACAAAACCTCTTTACTCCCTTCATGGGAGAGATCTTCAGATATACGAAATCACCAATCTCAAACTTAAGAGCTTTTCTTCTCACATCTACATAAGAGTTCTATCAGCTCTGGCTGCCTTAAGTTTCTTCCTAATCAACTCTACTTTCTCTAAAGCATCAAATACCAAGTCAGGCCTTATCAAAGTGGATTCTTCTACTTCAAACCTACCAATCAGAGATCTATATCTTCTTTCATATAGAGCCTCAAATGGATCCATCTCAAGACTTGAATGATAACTGTTATTATACACAAATTCAATCAAAGGCAAATGGTCATCCCAGCTGCACTTGAAGTCAACAACATATGCTCTTGACATGTCCTCAAGGGTTTGAATGGTCCTTTATGCCTGACCATTTATCTAAAGATGAAAGGCTGTACTGAGGTAAACTTGCATACCAATACCCTTCTGAAAAGCTTTCCAAAAGTAAGAGCTAAACTGAGTACCTCTATTTAAAATGATGGACAATGGAACACCGTACAACCTAACAAACTCTCTAATATAGATCTTGGCATAGTCCTCGGCTGAATAAGAAGTATGTACTATCAAGAAATAAGTTGATTTGGTCATCTTATCTACAATTACCCAAATTGAGTCATGTTGGTGATGAGTACGAGGCAAACCTAACACAAAATCCAGGTTCACTACCCCCCACTTCCAAGTGGGAATACTGAACTCCTGCATAAACCCACTAGGCTTCTGATGTTCAATCTTAACCTGCTGTCAAGTAGAGTACTTGGAACAAACCCTACAATATCTTTCATCATACCACTCCACTAACAAATTCTCGTAGATTGCAGCATATATTCATGGCCCCTGGATGAATCGATTAACGCACACCATGTGCTTCTGCAAGAATTTGCTGTCTCAACTCATCAACACATGGCACACATAATCTTCCCTATAAACACAGTACACCATCTCTGCCTTTGGATAAAACCTGTACTTTATGATTTTTAACTGACTCCTTCAGTTTTACCGAATTGTGATCCCTATCCTTCTTTTCTTTTACTTTAGTAACCAAAGAAAATTCCAAACTATTCTAAACCCAAATGCTACCCTCAGCTGAATTAACCAAACGAACACCTAACATGGTAAGATGATGAACTTCTCTAACTAAATTTTTATTATCACCCCCGACATGAGCAACACTGCCCATAGACAATCTACTTAGGGCATCTGGCACTACATTGGCTTAACTTAGGTGATACAAAACACTGATATCATAATATTTCAACAACTCTAACCATCTTCTCTAATGTAGATTCAAATCCTTCAATGAAAGCACATACTTTAAGCTTTTGCGACATGTGAACACATCAGCGTGCATCCCATACAAATAGTGCCTCCAAATCTTCAAGGCAAAAACAACAGCTGCTAACTCAAGATCATGGGTAGGCTAATTTATTTTATGGGGCTTAAGCTTTCTAGAGACATAGGCCACAACTTTACCCTTCTGCATCAAAACACACGACAAACTAACTCTGGAAGCATCACAGTACACAACAAACCCATCTGAACCATCTGGCAATGTCAAAACTGGGACTATCGTGAGTCGAGTCTTCAACTCCTAAAAACTCTTCTAAAAATAATCTAACCACTGAATCTTAACTTTCATCTAACTCAATTTGGAGATAGTGGATGAAATATATATGAATACTTCAAAAAAACATCGGTAATAGCCAACCAAACCCTAGAAACTCCTGATATCTGATGCAGAAAAGGATCTGGGCTAGTTTCTCAGTGCCTGGTCTTTTAAGGATCGACTCTAATTCCATTACCAAAAATAATATGGCCAAAAAAATCTACTGATCATAGCCAAAAATCACACTTACTAAATTTAGCGAACAATTGATGGGATCTAATAGTTTACAGTACTATTCTGAGGTGGTCTGTGTAATTATTTTCATTATGGGAGTAGACAAAAATGTCATTAATAATAACTATGATGAACATATCCAAGTACTATTTGAACACCCTATTTATCAAGTCCATGAAGGCTGCTGGGGCATTCGTGAGACCAAATAAAATGACTAGAAACTCGAAGTGACCATACCGAGTTCTGAAAGCTATTTTTGAAATGTCACATTTTTTAACTCTAATTTGATGATAGCTGGATCTGAGGTCTATCATAGGAAAATAACTGGCACCCCAAAGTTAGTCAAGCAAGGCATCAATTCTGGGAAATGGATATTTGTTTTTGATTGTGACTTTGTTCAACCGACGGTAGTCAATACACATTCTAAGAGAACCATCTTTCTTACACATGAACAAAACTGGTGTACCCTGCAGGGAGTATTAATTACCATGGGGTGTCTTCGCGGTGTCTTCACAGGGTGCACCGGTGTTTTTCATGCGTGAAAAGGATGGTTCCCTTCGGAAGTATATTAATTTCCTACCATTGAATAAGGTGACGTTAAGGAATAAGTACCTTCTACCAACGATAGATTATTTATTTTATTAGCTTTAGGGTGCTAAGTTTTTATCCAAGATTGATCTTTGGTTTGGGTATCATCAGCTAAAGTTAGGGAGGTGGATATCCCTAAGACTGCTTTTCATACCCGGTATAGGCATTTTGAGTTCTTTGTTATGTCTTTAGGGTTTAGTAGTGCCCGATCAGCATTCATGGTCTTGATAGATAGAGTCTTCTATCAGTTTCTGAATTTGTTCATCATTGTATTCATAGACAATATTTTGGTGTACTCTAAGAGCGATGTCAATCATGATGATCACCTCTGTATTATGTTGTAAACCCTGAAAGAGCAGAAGTTGTATGCCATATTTTTGAAATATGAATTCTGTTTGAATATTTTTACCTTTTTGGGTCCTATCATTTTTAGTGTATCAGTAAAATGTTATAGTATTTAAGAAGTAGAATATATCCACACTCTAATCAATATTTGAAGCATCTTGGGATTAACTTGCTACTACGGGAGATTTGTGTAAAGTTTCTCTTCTACAGCTACCCCATTGACTAGTTTAACTTAGAAGAAGGTAAAGTTCTAATGGTCTAATGCTTGTGAGGGTAGCTTTAAGAAGATGAAGGATAAGCTGACCTCAGCTTTGGTCTTAACTTTTCCCGAAGGCTTGGATGGGTTTGTGCTCTATTATGATGCATCTCATGTAGGGCTTGGTTGCGTGTTGATACATCATGGTAAAGTGATAGCTTATGACTCTAGACAATTGAAGGTGCAAGGGAAGAATTTTTCTAATCATGACTTGGGGCTATTGGTTGTGGTATTCACATTGAAAATTTGGTGTCACTATTTGTTTGGAGTGCATGTGGATATCTTTTTGGATCATAAGAGCCTGCAGTATGTGTTTACACCAAAAAAGCTGAACCTTAGGCAAAGAAGATGGCTTGACCTGTTCAAGGATTATGACATGAGTCTTCACTACTATCCCGATAAAGATAAAGTGGTTGCTGATGCTCTTAGTAGGTTATCCATGAGGAGCCTATCTCCTATGGACGAGGAAAATCGAAAATTGGTGAAAGATGTTCACCGTTTGGCTAACCTTAGGGTTCTCTTCTTAGACTCAGAGGATGGTGGTGTATTTTTTCGAAAGATGGTAAAGTAGTCCCTAGGTACTGAGGTAAAGGAAAAATAAGTGTAAGATCCTATCTTAATGGGGATAAGGGGAATTATAGGTGGGCAGAAAGTAATGGCCTTTGAGGTCAATGGTGATAGTACCTTGCGGTACCAAGGGAGGTTATACGTTCTAGATATGGATTTATTATGAGAGAGGATCTTGGCTGAGGCGGATGAGTCACACTATGCTATTCATCCTGGTTCGACAAAAATGTATCATGACCTTAAGGCAATGTATTAGTAGAATAATATGAACTAAGATATGGCCAGTTTTATGGCTAAGTTCATAGTGTGCCAACAAGTGAGAATTGAGCACATAAGGCCCAAAGGATTGTATCAAGAAATTGAATTTCCATTGTGGAAGTGGGAAATGAGCAACATATATTTCAGTTACCGGTCTTCCTCGATATCTAAATCAGTTCAATTCAATTTGGGTCATCGTAGATAGGATGACTAAGTCCACTCACTTTTTCCAGTGAAGACCAACCTTTTGATAGAGGATCATGTAAGGTTGTACCTACAAGAGATTATGAAGTTGCATGGAGTTCCTATTTCTATTATCTTATATCATGTTACAAATTTTACATCTCACTTTTAGTGATAATTTTAGAAAGGTATGGGGACTAAGTTGAGTCTTTGTACTGCATTCCACCTGCAGTCGTATGGGTAAGCGGAGAGAACTATTCATGCATTGGAAGATATACTTCAAGCTTGTGTGATTGACTATGGTGGAAATTGGGTTGAGCATTTGCCTCGTATAGAGATTGTATATAATAATAGCTACCACTCTAGCATTGGGATGGCTCCATTTGAAGCATTGTAGGGTAGAAGGTGATGGTATCCTATTAGGTAGTTTGAGGTTGGTGAGGCAGATATGTTTGGTCCAGATTTGGTCTACCAAGTCATGGAAAAGGTGAAGGTGATTTGAGATAGGCTTAAATCTGTCCAAAGTTGCTAGAAGTCCTATGCAAATATAAGGCGCAGAAAGTTAGAGTTTAAGGTTATAGATAGAGTGTAATACCCTGTATTTCTATCTAGCTTGGATACGTCCCTAGAACATCAAAGATCTTACTTAATAGATGAATGTCTTTCACTCCCTATGGTATTTCCAAGATTTTGATTATTTATTATGTGGGAAATTGAATAAGCTTTCCATCGATACTAAATTCACCCAAATCCAACTCTCGAAAGAAGAGTTAGAGCCATTTTAGAAAGACAGTGTACCACCTGGTACTTTAGCACATCACGGAGTCAGCCAAAATGGCAATCGTCAAAATCCTGTGAGCCTTAGCAATTATGGCGCATCGCGCCAAGGCTCAATTTTAGAGTTGTCAAATTCCAGTGCACTAAAATGATTGCACCGCGTCACTGTGCCTTTCCAGTTCGCAACCAAGGTGGCAACGTGATTTCCACCGCACCGTGCCACCAACCAGTTTCCCAATTGTCCAGTTTCTAGTGAGCTGATATGATTTCACCTCATGCGCCAACATGAAAAATTAGGATTTTCAAATTCCTTTATATAATCCCAAGGACCAATTGGTAAATTCCTAAAGCCCCTAATTGGCCTATATACGGGATTTAAATCCTTAATAGCCAAAATTTCTCATTTATTTTTGCTATTCCTCAAGAACTAAAGCATTCTCTCTCAAGCATAGAAAACCCTAGCCCCCAACTTTCAAAATCAATCTCAAGAATTCCTCCAAGAGTCTTCAAGAACTTTAAGAATCTAGATTTTCAGGTATGTTAGATGTTGATTCTTGGGTTCCTTCCACCCAAGAAGTTCAAGAAATCTTTTAAAAATTATGAAGTTTATGTATTTATGAGATTTCATGATTTATGTGTATTGAAGTTCATGATTATGTATTGTTGAGTTTTAATTCATGATTTATGCTACAAGTTTTTAGAATTAGTTCAAGCATTAGATGAATTGTGTGATGTTCATGATAAACCCCTCTTAAGGTGTATGTTGGTTGATAAAATCATGATACTTAGGTGTAGTATTTGTTGTATAACCAAAGCATGCTCCCCATATGTTTGATAAAATGCTTGTGTTAAGGAAGTAGGGTCATTATAGCATTTGACAAGAATTCCCCAATTATGTACTGACACCCTTCCAACTGGGTTATAGGTTGGACCCTAAAGTAGCTAGAAGGGGCATGTCGATTAGATGACTATCTCCCACAGTCTCAGTAAAAGAACTCAACTTAGTAGAACAGATTCAGGACTGTTAGATACAGTCACTAAATAGTAGTATCAATGGATTTAGAGATCACGCGCTAGATAGGACTGATCTCAGACTTAGTCAAGCAGTATTAGGATCAGTACCAATAGACTCAGAGATCACCAGTTATATAGGACTGTTCTCAAATACTGTTAATTAGTATCAAGTACCATTAGATTCAGATTTCACCCGCTAGATAGGATTGATCTCAGATTCAGTAATCATCTTCATTATCAGTATATTCAGAGATCACCCACTAGATAGGACCGATCTCAACCTCATTCAATTAGATATCAGTATCACTAGACTCAGTAATAAAAATCTAGTTATTAGAATTTAGTATTCAGTATTCAGTATTCAGTGTTACTACAATTTTAGTTATAGTTTATGAATTCATGCATGTATACTTATTCAGCATACTCATGTATTTAGTCAGTATTGTTCATACATTGATCCCTTGCATTTAACGTTACCTCATCTAGTGTACCAGTATATTCAAAGTACTGACACATACTTTTCTACTGTGCTATGGTGTCTTATATCATAGGTTTAGAAGCACGAGCTCTAGAGTATCCTTAGCAATTCAGACTCATCCGGCAGCAATAGACTTAGTAGTGAGTCCTCATCATTCGAGGATGTTACTTATTTCAGTATTGTATTAGATTTATTATTTTAGTTGATGGAGTTAGTTGGGGGTTTGTCCCATCAACTCCAAGTTCAGACAGTTTGGAGTCTTTCAGACTAAATTTTAGACAGTTGTTTTAGTTTTGGTAATAATATATTTTATACAGTTGTAATTCAGTTTAAAGCTTACGGTAAGTTTTCGTCTAGTTTTTTATATTTTTATACTACATTGTCCAGTTCTTAATTACAGATATCAGTCATGGGTTAGCTTGTGGTCCTTCGGGGTCATAAGCACCGTGTAGCATCCGGGGTTCAGAATCTGGGGTGTTACATAGAGTGTTCTTGAAGGTGTATCCCATGAAGAAAGTGATGCAGTTTGGGAAGAAGGGGAATCTTAGTCCCCGGTACGTTGGTTCATACTTAGTTTTGAGAAGGGTTGGCAATGTTACATATGATTTGGAGTTGCCCTCTTGTTTGAGCTTCATTCACCCAGTGTTCTATATTTCTATGTTGAGGAAGTGTGTGGGTGATCCATCCTAAATTGTGCCTATCAAGGATATTGTTATTTCAAATTCCTTGTCTTATGAGTAGGTCCCTGTTTAAATCTTGGATCGGCAGGTTCATCGGTTGTAAACCAAGGACATAGCTTCGGTAAAGTTCTATGAAGGAACCACAAGGTGGAAGAGGCTACATGAGAAACTGAAGAGGACATGAAGTCCAAGTATCCATTCATATTTCCCATTTTGAAAAATCGTGCTTAAGGTATGTGTTGTTAGTAACATCTTTGTTTTCTATCCTAGTGAATGTAGATTGTGAATTCCTTGGTAATCTATTTTATTTCTTAATGGTAAGAATAGAGATGTTTAGGTGTTTAGTCATGCGATTCACTTCCTTATTTAATTAATCGAGGACGAATGATCCAAGAAGGGGAGAATTGAAATACCTTAGGTTTTGGCCCTTGGAAAATTTCTTGAACTTTGGGCTCACTGTCCGAGTAATGACCCATCATGTGGGTGGATGGGAATGGTGAATTAATTTGGGGGTCATGGTTGAGGGCCAAATTTGACAATTTTTGCATTGATAATGGCATGCCCTCAACCTGTTTGTGAAATTGTCATTGAGAATGATTTTTTTATATAGTTTGCCTATTCTTGGAATCTTTGCATTGCATAAATGGATAAAGAAACTTGAATTGGTTTTTGTTGGTTTCATATGGTTTTGGAAAGGCCTTTGTGGCCATGGATTGATTATAAATGGTTTCAGCCAATTGGAATTGATGGAGTCTAATTTGGTTTAATTGTTTATATCACATAAGGTAATAAACTTGTAAGCTCTAATTTTGGTATAACGGTACCATTGGTTGATGCCAAATTAAGATACTCCTTGGCGAATGTTTGGGAATGTATAAATGATTTGATATGGGCTTAAAGGGGGTTGAGTAGCAAAGCCGTGGAAGGTGGGGGTCCCAAAGGGACAGACACTAGAAACTCACGTTTGCTGATTAAAGGTAGTCTTGGTGACCGTGTGCATGATATCACACTTGATATTTTGGAGATCTACTAGTCATCTCATGTTCTTTTCTCCAATCGTGTGGCTAATACGTACTGGGGCCCTTTCAGTAGGGGGAGTTAAACCCATATATCCATTTGGTAGTTTAGGAAGGCCAAGCAACGCAACCCAGGTTAAGGACTTAAATTAATGTAAACCTTGTTCCCTATCTCGAAATGATATATATATATATGTATACATGTGATTGCATATGGTTATTTAATTTGGTTTTTAATGATGGCATTATACCTTATCACCGAGTAACAAACTGTCATTTACCCTGCTAACCGTCTTTGGGTACTGTTTCCCCACGCGATGCAGGAACCAACCATACTATCATTCCTCCTGCTCAGTGACTTTGATTCAAAGACAACTTTTAGTCAGATTTAAGTGGTGATTTTCCATACTCCGAAAGACTTTATTTCATGCTATGGGCTTCTTTTTATTATTTTTAGTTCTTTGGTTTTAGTTTTGGCTATGGTCGAGAACATGTCCTGACAAAATGTTCTTTGATTATAGTTAAAGGCTCTGTCGGCCTTCTATGGGATTTGGCGGAGTCGGTATTAGTATTAGCCTTGGTAATGATAACGACATTGGGATTGGAAATTGATGGTTGATTGGTTGTGGTTTTCGACTTTGGTTTTAGCCTTACTTTATTGACTTTAGATTATTGTTGTTCTATCTTATTATATGCTTTGAATTCATCTGAAAGAGGGAGTAGGGCAGCTTTTGTTAGGTACTGGGAGTCTCCGGTCCTAGTTGAACTTGAGATACCCAACATGACTAGGCCCTCGTTTAGGTCATATCATCCTGAGACTCAAAAGATAATGGGCGGAATCTTTAAGCTGGTCGAAAAGACAGTTAATGGTGCATAACTTATCAGATTCTGCATGATAAGTATCAAGCTAGTTCAACAAAGCACGATAATCCTACTAAGATGATAAGGCATGGGGCACATAATATTTGTGTTCACCGACGACTAATTATAGCCAAAGTTAATACTAGCTACTTGTTCGACATTGCTACTCAAATTCCCTTATTTAATTTTCCAATTTCACCCATTGATTAATACAACTAAGAGCCACTATTCCACGTATTCCCTTGATAATCGACCCTAACCTTTGTTGGTTTACTATATTTTACAGCAACCTCAAAATATTCAGAGTGAAGATGTAGCTTGGGAATTATCAAATTTTGGCGTCGTTGCCAAGAAATACAGCGTTGAGTTGTGAATTAAGGTTGGTGAAGTTTTTTGGGTCTTTCTATTTTTATTCTTAGTTGGGTATATGCTAGTGTATGCCTAGCACATGGAGTAGAGGCAATCCCTTACTCCAAGTAAATCAAAATCCAGAGAGGAACTCACAAACACCTAGTAGTATGATGAAGCCGAAAAGAGATAACATACCAAAAAGGTTTCATGATGATGCACACTAAGCTCCTCCCCGCTCCTAAAAGATTTTAGGACATTGTTGACCAATAGACAGGGCTGCTGTTAGCACAAGGTTCTAATTAGAGAAGGGAAGAAGATGATTAGAGGATAACTTAGGAGTTAGATTTGGTTCTGCTAAGGCATGAAGCAGACCACCTAATAGTACTTGGCGATAATCAAAATAGATCTAAAGGTGGCCGTGCTTAAGTGATCCCAGCATATAAGTATTTGATGCCCTATGAGGATGACGTTGAGGATCTGGGGTACGTCAAGACATCAGAGAGTAGAGCTATTATTCCTTCTGTCTTTCCCCAGGTGTCAAGTTTAATATAACTAGTTATGATCTAACTCTTATACTTGAAGGGTGTGTTTGCGGGGCTGCCTATAGATAACACAAACATGCATCTGGCAATTTTTACTAGAATTTACACTTTGTATACAAATCTAGGGGTAAATCAGGAGGCACTTAGATTGAGGTGGATATATTACTACATGAAATAAGTTGCATAGGCAATTCTTGAATAGGTTCCTTCCTTCATCTAGGATATTGCAGCTTAAGGATGAGATTTATTACTTCAGGCACCTGAAGTTTGAGTCTATGTACAAGGCTTGGTTTAGGATCAAGAAGAAGTTGAGTATGGTGCCAAACCATCAGATTTTAGGGACAAACTTATTGGAGTTATTCTATAGAGCCCTGACCATTACTTCCAAAGCCATAGAAGACATAATCTCTGGAGAAATGCTTATGAGATTGCACTGTGAGGTAGCTTCTAATATTCTAGGACAGATCTCTCTAAGTAACCAAGGGTGACAAACTTAAGAGGCTAATAAGGGTTCACACACTTATGATATCAGTGCCCCTAGTGACCAGAGAGTATTTAATGATTCTATAGTATAAGAGATTGTGCAGTAGAGGACAGATCTTTGGCTGTTGTCTAAGAAGTTTGCGACAACAAATTTTGGGAAAGTGAATACAATAGGAGCACAGGGTGCAACATTCAGAGCTTATGAGCCAAAATTAGAAGAGGAGGTGAGATATTTGATTATCAGTTAGTGGGTTTTCGATCCCAAGGACATGGAAACAAAGGTTAGAACTGCGATTAGAACAGATATAGAGACCGTAGTACGGAAAAATAGTGACCGAAAATTGAGAGATGATTACAAGGAGGTGGGAGACAGGTATATTTTGCCGAGCAGACAAGATACAACAACGAGAATGGAAGAAATATTGACCAAACTGGTAAAGGGGCAATAAAGTAAGGAGGATAGACTTAAGGAGATCAAGGCAGATATTTCAGGTTTAACCCAGAAGGTTGAGTCTCATGAAATTGCTATGAAGCAGTTAAAGCATAAGTTTGGGCAGAATTCTTACACTTTACATCAAAGGCAATTAAATACCCTGTCGAATAACACGGTGCAAAATCCTTCAAATATCAGTCATTGTCTAGCTATCACTGCTAATTTTGGTGCCACTACTAATGATCCCTTTGTACCTATTATTGAGGATTTGAAGATTGATAGCACTGAGAACGATGAGACACCTAAGGCAGAGTCTAAGAAGTCAACATGGGATAGTAATAATTTTGAGTATGATAGTGGTGAGGATTGGGTAGTGCGACCTCTTTCTTACCGTTAGTAGAAAGAAAGGAGGATCTTCGAGCAATCACCATTTTGTATTCTATTGGGCTTTTTAATGTCAAGTAAGATTATGTGACTTGGGATCAAACGTAAATGTTAAACCACTAGTTGGGTACAAGCTATTGAGGAAGGGGGAACTCAAACCTAAATCCACAAAGCTATTGATGGCTGACTCATCTATGAAGAAACCAATAGGTGTTTTGTGTGATGTAGAAGTAAGAATGGGATTCTTTCTATTCCTAGTTGATATCATGGTTCTTTATTATGAGGTAAATTTTAAAGCCCTTATTATATTGGGTAGACCCTTTCTATCCACTGGTAGGATGTTGATTGATATGGACTTAGGGTAGATCACCTTCAACATGGATAATGAATAAGTAGTTTTTGATGTGTGGATGATAGTGCAGCAGTCAAACGATATGCTAGTGGTGTCTTTCATAACATTATTAATGAGGATATTGACATAGAGGCCAGTGTGCTAGATATACAAGGTGTTGAGGAGACAATATAGGTGACATTGACAATATTATATAAGTAAATCCAGCCATAGGTCCAGACTACTTTAGCGATGGCTGAGGCTGGACTGCAGTTTGCGCCTTCGGGATATGGTGTCAGAGCTATGAGCTGAGTTGCACTCACAAATAGATGCTTTTGAGGGTCAAGTATCACCCTAGTTCACCAGGATTGAAATGCCAGATCTAGGAGACACTAGGAAGGAGAAGGACCTACTTAGAGCAGAGTTATGCTCTCTCACTAAGAGCCATATATCATTCATTCCTCCAGTCGCATCCCAGTTGATCAGCCATCACTTCTGTGTGGTCCCAAATACTTTCATTATTTGCAGAAGGTGATGTCATAATTTCAATGGTTAGGACAAGAGACGTTGAGAGGGATATTTTAGAATTCAAACATGCCATATAAGCAAGCCTTATAAATGGCCACCTATGATTTGACGGAGGCTGTATTTATTGATAGGCAGAGTCATGCTAAGCTAGCTATAGGTGCATCTTCTCAAAGTGTGCCACCACCACCATGGCCTCGGCCAGTGGATATACCCTCATCTTGGGAAGATCATGACACGAACATATAGTGCATACCAAGTATGTCCTCCATCCCATTGTTTTATATTATTTTAGCACATTGGGGACAATGCATGGTTTTTAGTTGAGGGTGGGGTACACCATCGGTACCACGAGTTTTTTATGTCGTATTGTGTTTTGTTTTGTATTATATTATGGATTTTTGTGTAATTAGGATATTTTTAAGTATTTAGGGTAGTTTTCATGTTTTTAATTAATTTTTATACCCTTCAATAATTGTGTTTTAGAACTATGTGAATGTATATATGTGTGAACATTGTGGATTTTGTTATGACATTAGGATTAGGGATATGATAATCACTTGATAACAATTGCATAAACCAGATAAGTAGTATCTTGTAATATTAACTCTATGCTATGTGTGTGTGAGATGGTACTTAGTTTCCTTTGTGTGTTATATTCAAAACTTGCTCGGTTAGTCTTGCGTAGGTTGGGGATAGTCAGTTAGGAAAGCATCATAGAGCATATTTTATTTTTAGTCCACTTTTAGCTTAAATGACCATCCTTATCTGGAATAGTTTACCTTGATCCCTGTTTGAGCCTTATAGCCTATTTTTCTTATTTTACCTATCACCTTTTCATTTGTGTTGTAATAACTTGTTTTGGCCCATTCATCCTTGGACATTGTGCATCTCAACCCAGGAAAATCGCCTAAGTTGAGGGTGGCAATCATAGGGGTGTGTGATGTAAAGTGGGTACGAAAAAGGGTTAAATGAGAGAAAAAGTTATTAAGGTTGGGCATTGTAGCAAAAGAAAAGAAGAAAAAGAAAATGAAATAGAAAAGAAATATTATGGAAAAGTGAAAAAGAAAGAATAAAATACCATATCCAACCTGAATGTTAATAAAGAATAAAAGGGGAGAAATCAGGGTGGAATAAAAAAAAAGATAGTTTATAAGTGGATCTCAAAAGTAGTGATATGCCAAGGAGGTTGAGTCACTTGATATGTCCATATGTACCATACCAACCTCCCAAGCCTACATCACAAGCCAAGAAAAGTTCTATAGTGATCCTAACTCGATTGTCTTAAAGCTAAGATAAAGAAAAGAAGGGCAAACATATGGTATTTGATGCACATTGCTTAGAACTTCTCTTCTAAGTGAGAGTGTCTTTTGACTATCCCTATATTGACATGCATTATTTCATATGAGTGAGTAGGACTTCTTTATTGCGAGGTCACATGAGTTATATTGCTAGCTTCTAACTCGATTTGGGTAGTGTAACTTGTCTATATCTATGTAATTGTTGCTAATATAATGCCTTACCTTGATCCCATTGTGTCACATTGTTATGCTTCATGTTTATACACAATTGGTTTTGAAAAGTTGAGATGGGAGGGGGTATTGCTGTTTGAGCTTAAAGTGATTGAATGCTTTGAATAGATTAGATTCTCCTAGTATGTTGTGTTGTGTTTCCTGAGGACATGCAAACATTCTATGTTGAGGGTGCTGATGTGCTATGGAAATATTGCACTTTTGACGCTTAAAACTATGAAAATATGCAAGTTTTTGAGGTTGTTTTGTTAGATAAGATGTATTTTGAATGTATTTTATAGGAAACTAGGTTATGGATGCTAAGTTCGTAAAAAAGATGAAAAATGGAGTTTTGGGCTACTCGATCAAATTTGGGTATTCGAGACACTTTTCTAATATACGTGACTAAAGCATGTGATGAAAGTTTAAGATTTGATGCTTGGTTACAAAAGTTGAAAGGCCTGACACTTACTAATATCTACATGTGATCTGCATGAGACTAAGTTAAGTACCCAAATTGAAGATCCAGAGGGTGAAAAAGCTAAAAAAGAACTTTCGGCACTTACCTATGTCAACATGCGAACTGCATGTAGCACATGTAGATTTCATGTAGCCCATGTGGACCGCATGTGGGTAAGGTAAGTTACAGAACTCCAAAATCCAGAGTGAAGAAGGTGCAGGAATTGTTTCTAGCACTTATATGTGTCTACATGTGCCCAGCCTCAGGACGCATGTGGCACAGGCGCCCAAGGCCAAGCCACATGTAGACATAGGTAAGTGGCCACTGACCCTTTTCTGTACTATAAATACCCATTATGTGTTTTATAGCTGAAGTTACGCACTCTTGTTACTTACAAATATATTTTGATTCCAAGATTTGATTATGGTCTTGGAATTGTCTTGGTTGATTAATTCAGTTAAAGTTTTGGGTTTTTGAGTTTTGATTATCATTATTCATCTTATGCTTTCAATCATAAATATTGTTGATTCTTCAATAAGCATGAGCAGCTAAAAACTCTTAGCTAGGGTTGTGAAAACCCTGGCAGATTGAAGATACCTATGCATGCATTGTGTTATGTTCACATTAATAGTTATCTTAGTGGTTTCAAACATTAGGATCCAACCTAAATTATTGCTTCTTACTCTAAAAGAGGAGTAGAGACTAGGAAAAGATAATTACAATAATGATTTGAAGTTTAACTTCCGATCCACAATACTAGCTAATATCTAAGTAAAATGGTTAGCTCTCATCTAATAACTAGAGACTCAAAAGGTAATAGTTAACTTAGATCTAAAATAAGGGTTAGTAAGGCTATATCCCAATACTCAAAAGGTAAAGGGTGAAATCTGTAAGCTAGTCCAAAAGATTGTTAATGGTACATAACTTATCAGATTCTGTATGCAAGGTATTGGGTTGGTTCAACAAAGCACAACAAACCTATAGAGTTGAGAAGCCAGGGGAATGCAATCCTTGTGTTCACCGATGATTAATTACAACCAAAGTTAATATGAGCTACTTGTTTGATATTACTACTCAAATCTCCCTATTTAGTTTTCCAATTTTAGCCATTGATTACAACAGCTGAGATCTATGATTGGGATTTAGTGATGTGCTATAGAAATATAGCACTTTCAACACTTAAATCAAGGAAAATATACAAGTTTTTGAGGTTATTTTGTTAGAGATAATTCATGTTTTGGATGCTAATTTTGTGAAAAATATGAAAAAAGTTTTTTTGGCTACTTATTGGAGCAATTATGGATGTTCAGGATACTTTTTGGCTTATTCGTGATTAAAGCATGTTCAATAATTGAAGAAGATCTTAAAAGATGACTCCTGACACTTACTAAGTCAATATGGGGACAATAAATAGCACTTATGGGCCGCATGTAGGCAAAGCAAGTGCCAGAAATCCAAAATCTCAAGAGTTGAGTGGCAGGTAATTTTTGTCCTGGCACTTTCTCTCAGTACTTGCGCCCACCATGCAGGCCACAAGTGCTACCTGTGCCTAGGGTTAGGGCGTAAGTAGGGAGAGTAACTGGCCACCAACCCTGTTTTCTCCTATTTTGTTCAGGCTTTGATTTTAGGGTTTCCTCCTATACTATAAATAACCTTAATGTGTTTTTAGTAGAAGTTATGCACTTTTGTATTCACAAGCATATTTTGATTCCAAGATATTTTGATTTAGGGATTCTCTTGTATTAACTTTAGTTCATTAATTCAGATACGGTTGTGGGCTTTTCTACTTCTTATTATTATGATTTCATCTATTCTTTCAAATAAAAATGTTATTAATTTTCTCACAAGCATGAGTGGATAAAAAACTCATAGCTGGGTTGTGGAAATCCAAGGGAATTCATGAAATAGGAAAAGTGTGATTGTTGATTGAATCGATATCCATGGTACTGATAGCATTATCTTCACTATAAAAGATTTCTTAGCGGTTGCAAACGTTAGGATCCCACCTCGATTATGATTACATACTTCAAAAGAGGAGTAGTTACTAGGAAAAGATAATGACAACAATAATTTGGAGTTTAATTATCGATCCACGCTTCTAAGGTTTATCTTAGAAAGATAGTTAGGTTCATCTAATAACTAGAGACTCAAAAGGTAATAGTTAACTTAGATCAAGATAAGGGTTAGTAAGGCGACATCCTAAGACTCAAAAGGTAAAGGGTGAAATACTTCTAATCATCCCAAATACTATTAAAGGTACATAAATTATCGATTCTACATGTAAGGAATCGGGTTTGTTCAACAAACCACGATAAGCTTATGGATTTGAGAAGCTAGGGGGAACACAATCCTAGTGTTCATATACGACTGATTACAACCAAAGTTGATATTCATTGCTAGTTCGATACTGATACTCAAAATCCCCCATTTACTTGTCCAGTTTAGTCGACTGATTACAACAACTGAGAGCTGAGAATCAACATATTCCCTTGGGATTAGACCCCAACCTTTATTGCGTTACTATATTTTGTAATGACTGTATCATCTTCTAAAAGAAGGAGTAGCTTAGAAATCACCAAATTTTTTCACCATTGCTAAGGAATACGATGTTGATTTATGATTTACAGTTGTTGGAGTTACAGGCTTTGTTTTTGTTTTTAGTTGGGTATACACCAATGTATGCCTACTAGGATGGTGGAACAAAAAAGAGATGATTTGCCTCCACCTTCTCCCAAAGGAGTTTAGGACATTGTTGATCGACAGACTGGTGAACATTTAGTTTAATATGAGAATGGGAGAAGGGCAACAAAAGAAGCTCATGCATAGCTTAGGAGGCAGATTTAGTTGAGCAAAGACAGGTAGCAGTCCACTGAGCAGTACTCGATAGAAATCAGAATAAAGTCAGAGTAGGTTGACCTTAAGTTATCCTAGCATATTAGTATGTTCAACAATATAAAGACAATGAAAAATATCTAGGATATGTTGAGCCGACTGAGACTGGAGCCATTATCCCTCCTAGTTTTCCCCCAAATGTCAAGTATAATAGATCAAGTACCATGATCTATCTCCTATACTTGAAGGGTATATTTTTGGTATTACCTACAAATGACGCAAATATAAATCTGATAAGTTTTACTGGGATCTACACTTGATATACCATACCTAGGGTAGATCAATATGCATTGAGACTGAGATTGTGTTCCTTCTCACTTACTAGAGAAGCATCTTTATTACAAGGGGAACATCTAAGAGGATCTATCAGTATATGGAGCAAGTTACATAGACGATTCTTGAATTTGTTCTTTCCTTAATCTAGGATATTCCAACTCAAGGATAAGATTTATAACTTCAGGTAGCTACAGTTAGAATCTTTGTATAAGTCATGGTTTAGGTTCAAAAGAAGCTTAGTATCATGCCCAGCCACTGAATTTTAGAGATATGCTTATTGGAGTTCTTCTGTAGATCCCTGACTATCAGTTCCAGAGCAATGGCTGACACTATTTTTAGAGGAGCGTTATGAGATTACGATGGGACATGACTTCAAGTATTGTGGATCAGATCTCATTAACTAATCGAGGGTGTCAAACTCAGAAGTTTGAGAGATGTTTTGACATTTAAGCCGTTTAAGCTTCTGGTGAACGGAGAGTAGTTGAGGATGTTGTGGCTCAGGAGATTTCACTATTGAGGAAGGTCATTGGTGAGTTGGTCATTGGTGAGTTGGTCAAACAATTTGTAATATTAAATTTTGCAAAGGTTAATGTAGTAGGGACAGAGGGTGTAGCTTTTAGGGTGCATAAGTCTAAGTTAGAGAAGGAGGAAAAGCATGTAAATTATTAGTTGGAGGGTTTTCAAATCCAAGGACAAGGGAATCAAGGTTGAAACTATGATGATAGAGAAAAATACATTCCACCTGGCAGATGAGATACGAAATTGAGAATAGAAGAGATGTTGGCGAAGTTGATGAAGGATCAAGAGAGTCAGGAAACTTGCCTTAAAGAACTCGAGAAAAATGTTTCAGGATTGACCTAGAAGTATGAGTCACGTTCAACTGCTGTTAAGCAGTTGGAGCAGCAGTATGGGAAAATCTCTGCCACTTTCGCCCAATGTCAGTTAGGTGCCCTTCTTAGTGACAATATGCCGAATCCTTCAAGACTGGTTCATTGTCTAGCTATTAACACAAGGAGTGATTCCCCACCTTATAAGCATTTTTTTTCTTATACTAATGAGCCAAATAAGGAAAATATTATATTGGATGAGCCACCTGAAGTGGAGTTTGAGAAGCTAACTTTTAGTGATGATGATTTTGAGAGTGATGGCGATTGGGTAGCATAAGATCTCCAAGATATAGTGTACCAATTTAGTGTATAATTTCATACACCATAAGTATAAAAGAATGGAGTCCCAGGTGTAGTCACCATTCCATGTTCTATAGGGCCTTATGAAGTTAATCAGGCTCTATGTGATTCAGGAGCAGAAATTAATATAATGCCATTGGTGATAAATAAGGTATTGGATTTAGGCAAACTCAATCCTACATTTGCTAGGTTGTTTATGGATTAGTCAACTGTAAAGGAGCCAGTGGGTATTATGCGCAATGTAGAAATGAGGGTGGCATCATTCACTTATCCAATAGATTTTATGATTTTAGACTGTGAAATGGATGCTACTCTCTGATTATCTTAGGTAGACCTTTCTTGTCCAATGGTCGGGTGTTGATTGATATAGACCTAGAGGATATTACTTTCAAATGGAATAATGAGCAAGTAGTGTTGAATATATGCATGACAATTCAACAGCCTGATGATATGAGAATTATAGTAGTGATTGATGTAGTGAATGATGATGCGGATGTAGTGGATGTACCTATTAGAATATATGAATATCATGAGTTAGTTCATGCACTACATGGCATAGTTTCATACAAATATGCCCCAAAGAAGCTAGATCTTGACTTGAAAAATAGAACCACACCTCCTATAAACCCATCTATTGAGAAGCCACTGACATTAGAATTGAAGGCACTCCTATGTCATCTGCAATATGCCTTCTTGGGGGCTAACAAAACTTTATTGGTGATCATTACAATAGATTTGGAAGAAGTATAGGTAGAATCATTGACATCAGTATTGCAAAAATTAAATAAATCTATTGGGTAGACCATTGTTAACATTGTAGGGATTCCATCGGGGCTATACAAACATTAAATTTAGCTTGAGCAGGACAACATTACCAATATTGAGCACCATAGTTGACTGAATCCTCTTATACAGGAGAAAGTGGAAAAGGAGATAATTAAGAGTTTAGATGCTGGGGTGGTTTTTCCTATTGTAGATAGCAAGTGGGTGAGTCTGATTAAATACGTGCCAAATAAAGGAGGAATCATAGTGGTTCCAAATGAGAAGAATGAATTAGTACCAATGAGGCCAACAATCCATTGGAGAGTATACATGGACTATAGAAAGCTTAATAAGAGGACACAAAAAGACTATTTCCTTATTCCATTCATGGATCAAATACAGGATAGATTAATAGACGGGGATTGGAATTATTGATCCCAAGGTAGAGAAAGACTACTTTACTTTCTCCTATGGGACTTTTGCATTCAAATGGATGCCATTCGATTTATGTTATGCTCTTGCCACTTTTTAGAGATGTATGATATCTTGTTTCTTTGACATAGTGGAGGACATTATTGAAGTATTAATGGATGCCTTTTCAATAGTTGGGGACTTATTTTATGACTGTTTGTCCTACTTAGCAAGTGCACTATAAAGATGTGAAGAGAATAACTTGGTACTAAACTTGTAAAAATGTCACTTCATGGTGAAAGAAGGTATCATCCTAGGGCACAAGATCTCCAAACATGGTATTGAGGTGAGCAGAGTGAAGATTAAGGTAATTGAGAAGTTGCCACCACCAGTGTTATTGAATGGCACACTGAGTTTTTTTGCGTCATGTAGGTTTTTATAGGAGGAACATCAAGGATATCTCTAAAATTACAAGTCATATATGCAAGCTTTTAGAGAAGGAGGTAAAAGTTCTATTTGATGAAACTGGTCTCAAGGCGTTCAAATGCCTAAGGAATGGTTAATTTTGGCACCTATTATTGTGTCTCCTTACAGGTCTACACCTTTTGAGGCAATGTGTGATACGAGCAAAGTGGCCTTGGGAGATTTTCTAGGCCAAAGAAAAAAAAATATTGCATCCAATTTTCTATGCCAGCAAAGCTTTAAACCCCACATAAAAAATTATACAGTGACAAAGTAAGAGCTAATTGCAGTGGTTTTTGCTTTTAAATAATTTTTGTCTTACTTGATAGGGAGTAAGGTCACAGTGTACACTGGTCATGGTACATTGAGATACTTAATATCAAAGAAATATTCCAAACCAATATTGATCCATTATATTCTCTTGCTACACGAGTTTGATTTTAAAGTACAGGATCACAAAGGGAAAGAAAATTAGGTTGCTGACCAATTTTCAATACTTAAGAAGGAGACCATACAAAAATTAGGGGATGATCTTAAGATAGATAATTCTTTACTTGATGATCTAGTGTTGGAAGCATCTCAAGATCTGATTCCCTGGTTTGTTGGTTTTGCCAACGATTTGGCAAGCGATCTTGTACCATAAGACCTACACTTCCAGTAGAGAAGAATATTTTGAATGAGGTAGGAAATTTATTTTGGTATGAGCCATATCTAATTAGGATCTAAACTGATGGTGTGATTCGGAGATACAGTCCAGAGGTAGAGATGATGAGCATTCTGGAAGCTTGTCATTCATTACCAGTTGGGGATCACCACAGTGGCACATGGACCACCCAAGAAATTCGACAGTGTGGGTTTTACTAGCCTTTGATATACAAGGATGCTCATGATTTTGCAAAAGCCTGCGACCAATGTCAGCATTAAGGCAATATTTCACAGCACCAGGAACTCCCCATGACACATATTCTGGAGTTGGAGTTATTTGATGTGTAGGGGATTAATTTAACGGGCCCATTTATGAGCTTCTATGGCATAAGATATATTCTGGTAATGATTGACTATGTGTCAAAATGGGTGAAGGTAAAGGTAGAAGAGTCACCGCCTTTTTAAAGAAACATATTTTTTTACTTTGAAATTCCACATGCTATTATCAATGACGGCGGGTCGCACTTCTGTAACCACTTGTTCAAATCACTACTTGATAGATATAGTGTAAGGAATAAGGTAGTGATACTTTACCATCCTCAGATAAGTGGGCAAGTTAAAGTATCCAATAAAGAGATAAAGTCCATATTGATGAAGATTGTGAATTCCAACAGTACTAGCTGGTCTAGAAAGTTAAACAATACATTGTGGGCCTATCGAACATCCTATAAGACCCCCATAGATTCCTCTCCATATCAGCTTGTATACGGCAAGGCTTTCTATTTATCAGTTGATCTTGACCATAAGGCACTATGGATAATAAAAAGGCTAAATTTTAAGTGGTGTGATGCTGCAAACTTGAGGTTAAGCAAGGTGAATAAGTTGGATGAATTTCGACTCTACGTTTATCAGAGCTTGACCATATACAAAGAAAGAATGAAGTTTTATCATAGAAGAAAAATTGATAAAAGAGTATTTGTACTCGGTGATTTGGTCTTGTTGTACAATACAAGACTATGCTAATTTCTTGGATAGCTAAAATCTAGGTGGACTGGACCATTCACTATGGTAAAGGTATTCCCACATGGTTCCATTAAGATAAAGCGTGAAAGTGACATCTCGTTCAAGGTAAACGGGTAGCAGGTGAAGCACGACATGAGAAACCTAGAGGAAGTTAGAGTCTATGTTGATATGGACTTTGTCAATGTCTGAGTATCCAAAGAAGCTCAGTCGTGCAAGGATGGTAAATCAAGTACTTCTTGGGAGGCAACCCAAGGTACACAGAAGCTTTGTGTGTCCCATGTATGTTCTCACTTCCCTTTGATTTATATCATTTTAGCGAATTGGGGACAATGCATAGTTATTAGTTGGGCGTGGGCATACCATGCCGCCATAGATTTTTATTGTCGTGCTTCTTTTCTTATCAGTCGCGGTATGGTTATTAAGCCGGCATGTCTAGGATAATTTGTGTTGTATTGTGTTTTATTTCTTATTGTGTTGTGGTTTTGTGTAATTAAGATATTTTTAATTATTTAGGGTAGTAGTTATGTTCTTATTTATTTTTGATACCCCTAAAAAATTTATGCTTTAGAACTATGCTGATGTATGTACGTGTCATTGTGGATCTTGTTATGGCATTAGGATTAGGGACATGATAATTAATTGCAAACTATTGCATAAACAAGAAAGGAAGTAGTTAGTAATATTGGCTCTATGCCATGTGCGTGTGAGATACTATCTAGATTTCTTTGTGTGTTAAATTCAGAACTTTCCTGGTTAGTCATGCCTAAGTTGAAAAATAGTTGGTTAGGAAAGGATCATAGGTCATGTTTAATTTCAGTCCACTTTTATCCTAAATGATATTCCATGTGTGAATTGTATCCCTTGATTCCAGTTTTGAGCCTTGTAGCCTATTTTTCCTGTTTCACTTATTCATCTTCCTAGTTGCTCTATAATGAACCTATTTTGGCCATGGTCCTCCAAGGGCATTGTGCACCTCAACTCAGGCAAAATTCCTAAGTTGAGTGTGGCTATCACAGGGGTGTGTAGTGTAAAGTGGATATGTAGAAGTGTAAAATAAGAGAAAAAGTTAGTAGGGTTAGATGTGGAAGAAAAAGAGAAGAAAAATAAAGTTGAAAAAAAAAGAAAAAAAGAAAAATTGTGAAAAGGTGAAAAAATGATAAAATCCCACACCCAACATGAATGTGTAATAAAGAATAAAAAGGGACAAATAAGGATGGAATAAAAAGAAAATTGGCTAGAAAGTTAGACCCCAAGGTTAGTGTCCCAAGGTGGCTTAGTCACTTGATATGTTCATATGTACCATACTAGCCCCCAAGCCAACATTACAAGCCGAGAATAGTCAAATAGTGATTTGAACTTGACTGTTTAAAAATTAAGGTAAAGAAAATAAGGGCAATCCTTTGGTATTTTACACGCATTGATCGGAACTTCTCTTCTGAGTGACAATGTCTCTTGACAGTCACTGAGTCATATTGCTAGCTACTTGCTTATTTCGGATAGTGTAACTTGTACATATGCGTAGTTGTCTGTTGCTAAAGTAATGCCTTCCCTTGATTCCATTATGTCACATTGTTGTGCTTCATATTCATCCACAGTTGGTTTTGAAAAGAGAGATTGGAGGGGGTGTTGTGTTGTAAGTTTAAAGTGTTGACGTACTGCCTTAAATAGCTTAGATTCTCCTAGTTTAGCATTTTTTTTGTTTTGTTATGTTTTGTTGCCTGTGGACATACAAATGTTCTAAGTTGAGGGTGTTGATGTACTATAGAAATGTAGCACATTCGATGTTTGAAATTAGAAAAATATATAATTTTTTGAGGTTGTTTTGTTAGACATAGTGCATTTTGGATATATTTTGCAGAAAATCATGTTTCAAATGCTATGTTCATTAAAAAGGATGAAAAAGGTGTTTTTGGCTACTTATTAGAGCAATTATGAATGTTCGGGACACTTTACAACTTGTTCATAATCAAAGCATGTTCTAAAATTGAAGAAGATCTGAAAAGATGACTCTCGACACATATTACGCAACATGTGGACAACAAGTAGCACTTATGGACTGCATGTGGACTAAATAAGTGCCAGAAGTCCAAAATCCCGAGAGCTGACTTGTAGAAATTTTTTTTCCTGGCACTTGCTCCTGGTACTTGCACCCACCTTGCATGCCGCAAGTACTACCTGTGCCAAGGGTCAGGACGCAAGTAGGGAGAGTAAGTGTCCACCAACCCTGTTTTCTCCTATTTCATTCAGGCTTTGTAATGCCTCGATTTATTTTAAAATTTATTTTAATGTTTTACATGAGTATAATTCTTAATTTATAGAGATTTATCTGGTACGTATATTTTAAAGAAAATTATATTATTTTATGTGTGTATATGTATGTGTGTGTATCAAAATATAGTATATGCAAGGTGTAAAGGAAATAAATGAATTAATTTAGTACTTTAACTAAGTAAAACTTTTGATCTATGAAGGGTTATTAAGTGGTGTGTACATACTTGATAAGAAATTATATTTTGTACAGTATATTGTTTTGCCAACGATGGTAAGAAAATTAAAGTGTGCTCTTTATTTACACTAAGATGCTAATATTAGAAAGTAGAGAAAATATTTTATAAAATTTCCAATAAACAAATGATTATTATAATACTAAGTTTATTTACACTAAGATGCTAATATTATAAAGTGGAGGAAATATTTAATAAAATTCCTAATAAACAAATGATTATTATAATATTAAGGGTAAAGGGGAGGGGGCATTAACACTATAACTGGAAGTGTTTCCAGAAACCAAATAAGTATGCCCTCCCTTATTCCTTTACCTCTCTATTTCTTACTCTTCTATTTCTCTACTTCTCACCAAAAAAAAAAGAAAATTATTTTGAAGAATCGGGTGGAGGATTAAGGGCTAGGAAGGAATTTCTGCGCATGAAAGGGATATCGCTACGATCCAAAGCTGGTATTTATTTGAGAAATTCTTAAATTCTACTTCCTCCGTCCCAAATTATGTGTCATCATTTCCTTTTTAGTCCATCCCAAAATAAGTGTCACCTTTCCTTATTAGGTAATTTTTTAAAAACACAATTACCCTTTTACCCTTATTGGTCTCACTTAATTAAAAAAAAGATATTGCCACATTTTTTGATAAAGGATAATTTTGTAAACTTTACCAAATCTTCCATTTTTTCTTAAACTCCGTGCCCGATCAAATGGCAACACATAAAATGGGATGGAGGGAGTATCAAGAATTCAAGTTGGGGTTAATTCTCTAAAAGATAATTTTTATTCACTCTGTACTTAAATTTAATTATAGAACATATGTTGAGATGTAATACTAGTTGTTGACTATTGTTCAATTGAAACCTTACACTCTTTTTGGAGTGAATTCTTGAGAAGGGGAAATTGCAAGAAAAGAGGGGCTTTTAGGGATTTCTATCAATTGGTTGATTCAATGATGTATTATATTAGTTGGAAAAGTTAGAACTTATTTCGGATTATTGTTGAGAAATTATACTGATTTCGGGCATAATCTGTAAGATCGCATAAAATCCAAAAGCTTAATTTAGTCCTTTAAGCTTGTCAAGGGGTCCCAGACATAGAAAATTCTAGCTAGATTCCTAGACTTAGCCTATCATTGGCCTTCTAAAGTTGGAAATCTCTTTTCGCCACCTTAATGTCCTTTAATGGTCCGTATTTTTATTAGTTCATGATTCGGAAGGTCATAGGTGTTCACAGAAAAATTTTAGATTTTTCAGAACACGTTTAGATCATGTTCAGAGTCCCAAAACAATGGACCAACGTGATCATGGCGCGCCATGTTGCCAATCGCGTTGGTCAACATTTGTACAGGCTGCCAGAGCCAAGACTTTTTAGGCTTGACGCGATCATGGAACGATGCGTCGAGTATTGAGTCCCAGCCATCAATACGCCGCATCGCTTATAGCGTCGGCACCCAGTTTTTACTCATTAAATATCCACATTTTAAGGGCAAAAGGGTCAATTTTCCATCCTTAGATAAACCCAATAACACTTGATATAGCCATATTTCACCCAAAATATAGAGTTTCTCTCAAGAACAATCTAGGGTTTCAATTAAGGATTCAAATTCAATACTCAAATTCAAGAATCTCTCTGTAAATAATTATAAAATTAGGAACTAAGGTATGTCAAGTGTTGATTTATGGATTCATTTCATCCATGAAGTTCAAGAACCCTCTTTCAAATTATAAAACATGATATTTATATTGTGGGTTATTTGTAACCATGTTTATCTTGTTGTATGATTCCCAAGTTGGAATCTTTATGTATTTTCATGAAACTACATTAGCATACAAGATGAAATCCATGAATTAAGTTGTTTATGGTGTGTAATTTGATGATTTGACCTATGCCCTAAGTTGTGCATGTAGGGTGTTTGACAAAATGACTAGGAGGATAGAAATTGGGTATTATAGCTCAATTAAGACTCAAATAATAAATGCATACTTTACTATTTGACCAAGACTGACTTCCATGATACTGTGTACATTATGAGTATTTGATAAAATGTTCATCATATTAGATTGATGAAAGTATGACATGTCTATATGCAATTTCATCCATGTACAACATTATGACAATCATGTGTTTCATGAAATCCCCAACTTATTGTATTATAAATTGTTGATATTAGTTATGTGTTCACAACGTGTCAAGTTTTGTCAGTTTCATTTTATCGAGCCCTGGGGGTACTTCTACCCGACAAGTTAGCTGTGTGCCTAGAGCCAGTATCAGTTTTTATGATACTCCCATTCAATCCATGATCATTAGAATTCAATCAGTTACATGACTCAGGAAAACTCAAGAATCTCAGTCAGCTATCCGATCTCAGTAGTATTCCATTAGCCAACAGAATTTAGTGAACTCTATTCAAATCATCTAAAATATACTATCAGTAAAAGTTCAGTTCAGTTTAAATCAGTTCAGTGTCTCTTCAGTTGGGAGTAGGATTCAGCACTGAGTGAACCCAAGGATGGGGACTCACCTGTTAGCCAGTAGAGGGTGTGATCCTTTGAAGTAATCCGTGCATTCCAAAACTATGTAACCAACATAGGTTGAGATATATCTACAATTTTAGGGATTAGACACCTCATTTCAGCTTTTCATACTAGAAGGGGATGACGGAAGAGATCCCTATCAGAGAGGGTTTACTCACAGCTTGTCTATACCTGTAGCATGGTACTGATACCCTTTCAACTGGGGTTATAAGTTGAACCCCACTAGTTTAGTTTCATGGAATGTAGTTTATATGATTACCTCCTACAGTCTCAGTTTTGAATCCAGTCTTAGTAATAAAACTCAGTTTATTTCTCCAGTTTTAAGACTATCAGATACTGTCGCTCAGCTCAGTATGGAACTCAGCTAGTTCCATCAGAATTAGGACTGTCAGACATAGTCACCTAATTAATAGTATATTAATTATAAGAAATTCATATTACCAGTATTCAGATTTCAGAATTGTCAGATACAGTCAATCCGACCAGTTCTTGATAAACAGAACTGTCAAAAATAGTCATTCCTTTATCAGTAACATGACATCAGTTCTACAATACTCAATAGACTTAGTCTTTCGGTATCCCATTATTAGAACCCAGATATCAGTAAATCCACATTATCAGAATTTATGAGTCAATGTTATCACGATCTCAGATACAATTATGAATTCATGCATGTATTCTCACATTCATGTTATTCAGTCAGTTAGTATTGTTCATGCATATGAACCATTACATTCCGCCTACCTCACTTGCATACCAGTCTATTCAATCATATTGACGCCTTTGTGCTATGGTGTTTTATACCATAGGTTCAGAAGCACGCACTCTAGAGTATCAGTAGCATTCAATTTTTAGCAGTCAGAGTCAGCAGTGAGTCCTCATCATTTGAGAATGTTATTATTTGATTATTTCATTCTTTCAATACTTAGTTTATTTTAGCAGTGGGGTTAGTAGGGGAAGTGTCCCATCAACTCCTTATTCAGACAGTTCAATATTAGAGGCATTCAGACTGCAGCATGTTCAGATAGTTATTTTAGTTCTTTTGGTATTGTTATACCATATTTTTAGTTATGTATCAGTATTGAACGTTATGGCCTTTTAGTTTATGTTTTCACATTTACAGTATTACCATTATTATTCAGGGCTCAGTTACAGATATCAGTGATGGGTTAGCTTGTGGTTCTTCAAGATTATGAGCAACGTGGAGCATTTTGGGTACCAAATTCGGGGTGTTACATAATCGAAGAGTGTTGAATTAAATTGTTAATTGTTTCTACAAGTTACTAATGGACCCATATATTACCCTTGTAGTTAGTAAATTGCCTCGTGAATAATAAAAGATACTGGTGGGAAAGATAAAAGTTATGCTCCCACGGGTTGAGTTATTTGGAGCCCGAAATACTATCATAGATAGATAAGCACTAAGGTATGTAAAGCTAAAACCTTCATCGCCTTTAAGGCACGACCTGTAATCATTTGTTCCTTCTAAAATAGCTGAGATAGTCTACTTGATATATATGAATAGAGTTTCCAGTTTCTATAGGTCTAACACATGACCGCATATCCTTTTATTTTGAAATTACGCGTATTCATGCTTCTTGCATCAATATGTTGAGGTAAAAATATTTGTACTGCTCCCATCAAGTTAAGTATCTATAGAGTTATTTGTATTCATTAGGAAGTATTAGAAGTCACCTAGTATATCATCGTATGCTATAAATTAGAATAAATGGACATACTATAGTCGCACTAATATATTAGATCACATAGTGATATAGTCATATAATGATCTAAAGTACAAGAATTGTAATAATTCGATACTATAAAAGAAGTCAATTGTATTTGGAAACCACTACTCGAATAACTAAATAGTTTTTCCATAATATACTCTTGCATAGGGCTATAAAGCACTATTTGATAAAAGTTAACGACAGAAAGGTATCATAGGTTCAGTTGCCACACGCCCGACGTAATTCTGTGCATAAAATTGATACTAAACCACTATAGAAAGCCAGAATGTGTGGTGTACCTGCCCTTGTGGCATCATTTACATTTGGAGTCAGTTGGACTAGTTCCCCCAACTCGAGCCAATATACGGCACATATAGCCTGTGGACAGACCCTCATAGTGAGCCCATGGGGGGGTTACCCAGTATCAGACCGCGATTACAGTCATCCTTATAAAATCATAGTCAGGAGTATCTAGGTAACACATATAGTACACTTGATATAGCTTGCCCTTGGTAGGCCATCATATGTTTATTTGTATTAAAAGTAGGCACAGGATATCACTTAGGCAAATTAATAGTCTGTTAATGATGATGACTTACACGTAAACGGTTATATGATAAGTTAATAATGTAAATACGTAGATAATAGCTTTATATAAGAGTTTTTAGTATTCAATCGTCTGCAGTTGCTCATTTTGTTGTTTGATTCATTGAGCATCCTTATACATCTATTTGTTATTCTATTTGCTTTACATACTAGTACATATTTTATATGCACTAATGTCCCTATATTTAGGGGCACTGCATTTCTGTAAATACAGGATCAGGTATATCGATGAGTAGACTTTTATACTAGGCACTTATTCGTATTCAACTAAATAATCAGTGAGCTCCTCATTTATTTGGGGCTATTAAATGTCGAGTACTATTTAATTGTGTTTCTAGTTATAGATTGGGTATATAAGGGCCCTACCCCAACTACCTTCCTTGATACAGTTATAATTTCTCTTAGAGGCTTTATAGACTGAGATAAATTCTCATACGTGGTCATTGTTTCATATGTCTATATCAGATAAGTGTTTAATGGGGTGGAATTTGTTTGTACATAACCCCTTACCATTGTTTATAAATTGTAACTCAACCATATAGTATTTATGTCATTCACATAGCTCAAGTTCATACGGTTCTCGTCTGCCCTGTCTAGGCTAGGCTAAGGGCATGACAAAAGTGGTATCACAGCACTAGGTTTAAGGTGGACCGGGGAGTCTATGAAGCCATGTCTAGTAGAGTCCCACTTATTAATGTGTTGTGCACCACATTTATAATGGGGGAGCTGCTCAGGCATTTAGGAATTTTGACCATCTTTTATGATCTAGATCGTGCGACAAAGCTAACTTACAAAGAGTTACTTCTGATTCATCTTCTTCTTAATCGTCATTCGGATTTATTCTAGCAAAGTAACCTCAAATAAGGACAATGGGCTAGATAATAGCATTCCAAAAGCAAGTTTATCGCTAAAAGCTTAGCCACAAGACTTAAACTAAGATTTGAGATAGCTTGGTGAGTTTGACCTTTCTGGTTCCCACTTGCTTATAGAATAAAGATATAGAGAGATTCAGGTGGAATTTGCCATTATAATTGTATTGGTGTTGGTAATTGCAATAGGATCTATAGTGGGATTACTCACATGACTTTTCAATTAAGGGTTGTTTAACTACGGAGATGGAAAGTGGCATATCCCGATATAAATGTTGCAAAAATTTTAGTGGGTTTTCAAGTTCAAAAGCTTCTCTGCGTGATCCCTTTAGTACTTATAGGATTTAAGTACATAAAGGATGTTTAGTATTTCCTCAATAATGTACCCATAAGCTTTAGAATGATATATAAATTTAGAGTAGAGGCAATCGATCGATCTTTATGAGTTTAAGTTACAATGGTAGCTTTAACGATTAGGTAAATATATCTCAGTAGTGTTAATTAAAAGTATTCCTAGTTGGTCAACAACACATAAATGCTTTATAATATATTTTCCCAGGTGAGTACGTAGATCATTCCCATAAAATACGTGCATTTGGTTATGCTGAGTAGATAATGACCTATATGTTTGAATCTTTATGAGGCTAGAAAGCCCAGGGATAAGTGTTGTTATCATTTGGTAGGAATATATGGGTTTGCATTTCCCATTGTGATTCATTTCAAAAATACATCCACAGCTATAATGTGCGATCAAAGATTAGAGTTGAAAATATCGAGGAGTCGGACATAGACTTAGATTTATCATTTGTTCCTAGAATAGATCAAGATAGAGTATTGGTTAATTGGTTATCAAAAGAAATTTTCTAATATTTGAAGAAGGTTAAGTTGTTGTTTGAATATCTTAGATTACATGTATACATGGAATAGAGCACCTAGTTAGAGTATGACTTTAACAAAAAACAGTTATACAAATATGATCAAATAGCCTTAGAGGGTTGTCGTAACATATCGTAAGAAATAATGTTAGTATTACTTTGAGGTCTGGTATTCTTTCTATGCAATAGTGGTAGTTGGTAGTTAATTTGTAGGCCCTGTCGAAGAGGAATACATTGATCAAGTATGATGTTTAAGAATGCACCTATGTTGAAGGATAAGAATATATCTAGAGAGGTATACATTGCCAATAGTAGATTAAATATACATTAAGATACAACAATTATATGTTCATTTGATTTCACATGGCCTCACTTATTTGTTAGGTATCTTTCTGGCCTAACAAGCTATCACTTGGGTATTGATAAAATTTATGAGATTTTTTCTAAAGAAAAGGATGAATTATATGTATTCACCTGATAAAAGATGGAATATATGTATTCACCTGATACATGATCATCATAAGCTTACTGAGCACAGTCTAACTAAGAAAAAATATGTTGGATTACTCATGAATTTATTTTTTATATGGTTATAGCAGTTTTGCAAAGCGCAGTCGAACCTTATTTGTTAAGTCCAAAATATCTAGTCTTTAAGTATTGTGGAAAAACAATAAAATGACTACATAAGTCTGTGGTAAACAAGAGTTCTTGGGGTACATTGTCTTTAGCATCCCGCTTATCCACCCATCCATCAGATTTATATGAGCTATTAAATAGCGACTTCAATAATGTGACACCTGATAGCAATAGAAATAGAATGGTTTAACTTGGCGCTCTAGTAAGAGGCTTATAAAGTATTACCCTCTGTTGTTGTCCTAGTAATTAATAAAATAGATTACTAGTAATAGTGTCAAGTTCTTATGTTCGAACATATATAAAGGACGATTTTCTAGGGCTAAAAGGAAGGATAACCTGGTTACATAGGCCCCTCCCCCCCCCCCCCCCCCCCCCCCAAAAAAACAAATACGGATAGAAGTAGCCTTAATATTATTTAGAACTAGCTGAAGTATGATCACATGTAATTTATGGCTGGACGACTCCATGAAGTTCCTCGTAGTTGAGAAAGGAACCAGATGCCAAAAAGAATAAGTTGTCATGAATTCAATATGTATGTGTTATAGCTAACTTGCTTGCAAGAATATATGTATTGCATGTATGGTATCTTAACTATTTACATGGTACTTATATTGTTATGTTTTTATGAGGGGTTAATTATTTACATGTTATTTATGCTATAGATTTTTGTTTATAGGTTATATATTTTATGAATTATCATTTATATACTACATGTTTTATACAGAATGTGCTTACATGTTATTTATTTAATAAAGAGTTGATGCACAAATTATATGTATCGTAGAATACTTGGGTATAGTCTATGTGCATTAGAGGCTATTCATTCAAAGGTCTTAAGGATATTGTTTACATGTTATATCATCATATATCTTTTGTTTGTACATCACATGTTCTAAAACCATAATTAGTTAAGCGTTATACATTCCCTAAGTTCATAAATTTACATGATTAGAATGTAAATATTTATTATTCATCTCATACGTATTTAATTTTTATAGGTTATAGAAATATCTGCTCAAAGGTTATATTTCATATATTCATATGTCATAGTCAAGTTACTTACATACCATGTGCTTTTATAACATTAAGATTTATGCATCCAACACTTTCATAGTTTTCTTATTTATATAATCATACGATAAATATTACGATATAGTTCATTTGTCTATATGTTATATATATATATATATATATATATATATATATATATATATATATCACAGATTTTTATTTAAAGCTTATAGGTTGGACAAATTATTTGCTTATATGTCATCATATTCAGGTGAGTATCATATATTTTATAAGGTATGTATTTAGAAATATTAAGGTCCTATTTGTTTGTATGATACATGATTATTCGTTTACATGTAAAGATTTATCTATGAATTTTATAATCGACATATTTAGGTGTTGTGATTAGATTACCTGTTTGTTATGCACTTTTATAATTCTAGAACCAAGATACTAGGTGCTTTTACATTTTATCTTCTTATATATCGAAAGTAACTTATTTTATGCTATATGTTTGCACGTTTTATAGCGCAATGTATTTGGTATTAAAATTTTACCTGTCTATATGATTGTACCTTTTTTGTCTCTTATAAGAAAAGCTTTGTCTTTGGACCTAGCCATTTATAAAAAGCTATAGGGTAGTGCTACTAAAGTTCAAATTAAAGTTGATCTTCCAAGGATAGACCTAATCATGTATATCTTGGGTTCAGTATAGATGAGAATGGTGAAGGTATGTGGAAGCATATACAGTATGAAGAAGTTTCTGAATATTGTACCTACTGAAAACATCAAGGGCATGCGATCGTGTCATGCAATGTTAAGAGATAAGAAGATGAGGCAAAAAGAATAAAGCAAATAGAAGAAGAAGAGAAACAAGCTAAGTTATTGAAAATGATGGTGACAACAATATACAAAGAGATAAAGCTAACATTTTATTACCTGCAAGACCAAGTGATAGTGACCCGCTAAAAGAAAACAACAAAACTCATACTCAAGATGAGTTGCTACTTCAAAGAAAAATAGGTAGAAAAAATACTCAACCATAGTAACAACAATAACATCAACAAAATTAAGAAATTAGGGGCACTCAATAATAGGTATTCAGGCCTAGATCAACTCAAAATACCCATGCAAAAAATCACCAAACTCAATAACATCATCAAGCCAGTATGAGTTCTCAACTTGATAGCAAAAATCTCAAAGAATAATGTTGATTTTGGAGTCTATAATTAGGTACACAGACCCCATGATACTATTGTTAATATAATGATCCCATTCCTTTAAATCTCAAAAATAAAACAAGCAATCAGACAACCCAAAAGAAGAAAAATATTACTTAAAAACTTTTGGAATAACTGATAAGGTAATCAAGATAATGTGGAGACATAAAATGTCCTAAAAGTAATCCGAAAGGTATTTACTCAATTCTCCAAAAACCCCATCCCTTTAATTTAAAATTACAAAGTGAGAAATATCTTAATTTTAAGCAAAAGAGAATTATTGTTGATAATTTTCCAAAAAGGAACTCAGGTGTAACTCAATTCTCCATAAACCCCATATAAATTATTTTAATATATTATTAGGCAATGAATTTTATATAGGTGAGGATGATGTTTAGGAGAAAACCACTAACATGTAGGAAAGGGTTACTAGGGGAAGGGATTAAACCATAGAACCTCTGCTACCACCTTACAGACCAACACGAAGTTGATTTGAATATTACTACAAAGTCTCATCTAGTTTTATTGATAAAACTCAGGGTACAAAGGTGACAGATAAAGTTCAACATACAAGGGTGATGAATAAGGTTCATGTTCAAGGTTCAAAACTTAATCAGGATAATGAGAAGGATCCTAATGATCCTAGCACTATTATCTATGCTTCCTCAGATGATGAACATGATCATATGTACGGTAATGGTATAGATGATAAAGTGGGGAATTATCCTCATCCCCTTAACAACAAGTCTATATTTAGTTTCAACAAAAATAAAAGAGATCAAATTAAAAAAAAGCAAAAAATAGGTGATAATAGTGATAAGTATCAGTAGCAATGTTATAATAACAAGTTTTTTTTACTAATTAAGTAAGAAGCTTTAGATGTTGATCCTCAATAATTTAATGAGCAGTTAATTTTTTGTAAGACCTCATAAAATTTGATCATTCTATTTTTGATCATCTCGCATGTGTAATGTCATTTTTACTTGAATTATGACTAGAGAGGTTAAAAGAGTATTTTGGGAATGTTTTGGAATTTTCAAAAGGGTTTCGTGGCCATTTGGGTACACCGAGGTAGTAAGCCTTTGCGATAGTGGCATTTCACGCACTTATCCTTTGTAATGAGAGCGTGGAACAGAGTCTAACCTCAACAAAAGCAGTGTGCCACATTGTTACGTTAAATTTGTTCAGTTTTTAGTTTTCTCTTGGGGTGATGGAATTTTGGTCCTTTTACCTCTAAAATGACTTTAAAACATATAATTGACCCATTTTGTTTAGTTATCAGAGATCAAACATCATTTTTTTGTTTAACTCTCAAACCAAGAAAGTTCAAGGGTTTTACAAGGAATTCAATATCCAGGCACTAAACTTCAAATTTTCTTCAATTCCTTCTATATTTTAGGCATGTTTCTCATTTTCTTGGGTTGAAGGGTTTTGTTTTTATTTACTTGAATTATGCTTTCCATATTTTAAATGAATTATTCATGCTTTAATTGGTGGTTTGGGACTAAATTGGTGTGTTGTTATGATGATAGAATAAGGGACATGAGTTTTCCAAAATTGATAAAATTTTGGCTTGATAATGGCAATAACCTCAACCCACTTTACAATCTTAGTTTAAATTATGAATATTTACATACTTTAACTTGTCCTTCAAAAAAAACTACAATGTATTAAAGGATAAATGGACAACAATGGTTTTTGTATGCCCTTGGTGTCCATAGAATTATAATTTAAATGAATCTTGGGAGTCTAATGTTTAAATGAACTGGTTTGGCATAATTAAATTAGCTTGCAAGTGTATTAGTATGATGATTCCAAGTTTTTAAATGTCTTAATAAATGACTACAAGTTTGATGGTTTGATTATGTGTAAACTATTTTAATTCGAGCTTAAAGGGAATTTGTATCTCACTGTGAAGGTATAGTCTTGAGGGACCAACACTAGAAATCACATTTGCCGACGTGGGGCTATATATGACTATGTTTCTAGATACACAATATATTTTGGATGGATATATCCTTGGTGTCCTTATACATTCCTCGAAACATGCAGCTAACACCCACTGAGGCCATTTTGGTAGGGGAAGTTGGACCCATATAGACCGTGGGTGCCTTTAGGATAGAGCGAGCTATATAGTTCAGACTAATATTTTAAATTGTCATGTTCATAACCCTTGTCCCTATCCTGGCATCCTATATATATATATATATATATATATGCATGTTGTGTATGTGATTTTTAACTGGTTTATGGAAATAGCATTATTTTATCCTTTTCCCTTGAGTTACATGCTAGTGCTCGCCCTATTGACCATCCTCGAATGCTGTATCATTTCATGATGTAGGTTTGGAGGAATTTTCTATCTCTCCTATGCAGCATAAGGTGGTTTGCTGCTCTTGTGGATATCCTATGAAGTGGTGAGCCTCCATTTTTTGAAATGCCTAATCATTTCACTATTCTTTCCTTATTGTCTTAGTTCTTTGGATTTTTTGGACATACTCTGAAACATGTCCCAACTTAGTTGTTATTTCTGGTTTAGAGGCTTTTGTAAATAGTATTGAGATGATTGAATATCTCATTTTGACTCTTATCTTTGTGTTAGATTATATATCTTTCATTGATTTGGTTGGTTTATGTTGTTTATTTTATTCTGCTCATGAGTTAAAGATAAGGGGTTATCTTCGGCCAATGGTGGGCTGGAGTTGCCCATCACGACCAGGCTCAGGTTTGGGTCATGACAAGCATAGTATCAGAGCATAGTTTAGGATCATTGGGATAATGCCTCACTAAAGATTTGATAGTTGTAGAAACTCTGCTTGAACCTCCGCCCAACCTAGGGAAAATATAGAGGAAATTTTCCTTGCTTATAGAGTGCAACCTAGTGTAGGGTCCCTTCTCCTGACTGTACTGCTCTACATGGGGTTTCATCGGTCTATACTAGTCCTCTTCGGACTTCTTGAGCTAGTGATACTTATTCTCAGTCGCCTTAGGGATATATCTCTAATATGGAGTTCTGCCAGTATATTTATATGTTTTCCCAATTGGTGGTGTCACAGTTCCATTGGTCTGATCATGTTAGTCCTATTATTAGTTCATCATAGGTAACCCGAGTTAGCCAGTTTATAAGGTTGAATCCCCCAACCTTTACAGGAACTAAGGTTGAAGAGGACCCTTAAGGGTTTATTGATGAGATGCAGAAGATTTTAAGGGTAATGCATGCTATTGATTTAGAAGGTGTGGAGTTTATTGCTTATCAATTAAGAGATGCGGCTTACCAGTGGTATGAGGATTGGCTAGAGATAAGAGGTAATAATTTTGAGTCAGTGATGTGGGATCTTTTCAAGTGCTTTTCTTAACCACTTCTTTTCTCAAAAGTTGATGGAGGCTAAGTCCAAAGAGCTTGTGAGCTTGAATCAAGGTAAGATGACTGTTAAGAAGTATGCACTAACGTTCCAATAATTATCCCATTATGCTCAAAAATTGTTATTAATATGAGGTTCAAAATAAGGAAGTTCACTTCAGGTTTGTCCCATGACTTGGTGCTAGAGTGTAAGGCTGCCATTCTGAATAATGATATGCACATATCTAGATTGGTGGTTTATATGTAGCAGGTGTAGGATAAGTAAGAAAAGCAGGCAAAGATGGAAGAAAATAGGGTAAGAAGTTTAGGTATTCAGAGCAGGGTGCAAGTTAGCAGAACATTAGGAGATATGGTAGGCAGTGGACTAAGAAGAAGAATTGGGGGAATTCTTACTCAAAAACTAGTGCTCTCTATCCCCAGCCTTCAGGTGACCGTCATTTTAACACTAGCAGTAGTACTAAGGCACAGGGTACCCAGCCTCAAGTTAGTGGAGCTCAGTCACCCTTACTTTATCCTCCTTGTTGATTTTGCGGGTAGTTTCCTCATAGATATTGTAAGAAGGGGAGGAACTTGTGTTTCAATAATGGTCGGCTTGGTCATCTGCGGTGGAAATATCCTATAGCTAAAGTTGCCACTGGAGCTAATAAGGTCTCAGTTGCCACTTTTTAAGCTTCGGTACCTAAAGGTGCCACTTTAGCTACTAATAATGGCTAGATCGCCTTTGTACACTTACTACTCGTCAGGAATCAAAGGCATCTCAGATGTTGTCACTGGTATATTATAGCTCTTATCTTGTGATGCTTACTGTTTGCTTGATTTGGGTTCTACATTATATTTTGTGACCCTTTATGTGGTGTACACTTTGTTTTTGATCCTAAAAATATTTCCAACTAGTTTTCTATTTCTACCCTAGCGGTGAATCTATCGTTGCAAGAAAAATCTATAGGATTTGTGTGGTGTCAATCTTTCAGAGGGAGACATTGGTGGATTTGATATAACTTGATATGGTGGGTTTTTATGTGATCTTGGGAATGAATTAGCTCTATTTGTACTATGCTTCTCTAGATTATAGGACTCGAAAGGTTAGTTTTTATTTTCCTAAGGAACTGTTACTTTAATGGTAGGGCAGTTCCTTCATACCCAAAGGGAGGTTTATTTTATATCTTACAGCATAGAAGTTAATCTCAAGGGGTGTATGTATCATTTGCTTTAGGTCAAGGATCCAAATTCTAAGATTCCATCTTTGCAATCTGTCCTTGTGGTTAACGAATCTCCTAAAGTGTTTCTCGATGATTTTCTTGGAATTCATCCCAATAAGGACATGGATTTTTGGATTGACTTTCTACCGGATACCCATCCTATTTCTATTCTTCCTTATAGGATGGCTCTGACTAAACTAAAGTAAATGAAGAAGTAGTTAAAGGATCTTCTTCATAAGGGTTTCATTCATCCTAGTGTTTCTCTGTGGGGTGCTCCTGTGCTTTTCATGCAAAAGAAATGTGGGTCTCTTTGGATGTGTATAGATTACCGTTAGTTGAATAAGGCTAAACTGAAAAATAAGTATCCTCTCCCTAGGATTGATGACTTATTCGACCAGCATCAGGGTGCTAAGTGTTTCTCTAAGATTGATCTTTGTTCAGTCTATCACCAATTTAAAATTAGGGAGGTTGATATTCCCAAGACTCTTTTTCTGACTAGGTATGGCCACTTGGAGTTCTTGGTTATGTCATTTGGGTTGACTAATGCTCTTAATGCTTTTATGGTTCTTATGAATCGGGTGTTCATGCAGTTTCTAGATTGTTTGTTACAGTCTTCATTGATCATATCTTAGTGTAATCCAAAAGTGAGAAGGATTATCCTAATCACCTCTAAATTATGTTGCAAACTCTTATGGACTAGAAATTAAATCCAAAGCTTTCTAAATGTGAATTCTAGCTAAGTGCAGTGAGCTTTCTTGGGCATGTTGTTTTAGGTAAGGGTATCAAGGTGGATCCACAAAAACTTGAGGCAGTTAAAAAGTTTCCTAGAACCATGACTCCAACCGACATTAGGAGCTTCTTGGGTTTGGCAGGCTACTATATAAGGTTTATAGAAATTTTTTCATCCATTGCTGCCCCATTGACTAAGTTAACTCAGAAAAAGGTAAAATTTTTGTGGTCTGATTCTTGTGAGGGTAGGCATTGACAATTTGGAGGATAAATTGACTTTTGCATATATTTTGACCCAAGTCGAAGGTACTGAGGGGTTTGTAATGTGTTATGGTGTATCCTATGTGTGACTGGGTTATGTGTTAATACTGCATGGTAAGGTAGTGGCCTATGCTTCTCGGCAATTTATGGTTCATGAGAGGAATTATCCAATGCACGATCTAAAGTCGGTGGCTATGTTCTGTGCTTTGAAAATTTGGCACCATTATCTATATAGGATATATATGGACATTTATTCAAACCATAAGAGCTTGCATTATGTGTTTATGCAGAAGGAATTGAATCACAAGCAGAGGCGGTGTCTCGAATTGCTTAAGGATTATGATATGAGCTTGCACTATCATCCAAGTAAAGCTTATTTTATTGCAATGCTCTTAGCAGGTTTTCCATAGAGAGTTTATCTCATGTTGATGAGGAGGAAAAAGGGTTGGTGAGGGACTTTAACAGGCTAGCTAACTTTGGAGTTTGTCTTTAGGATTTTGAGGATGGATGGGTGATCATTTAAGAAGTGGTAAAGCATTTTTTGGTGTTGAGGTCAAAGAGAAACAGGTTATAGATCCCATACTTATGCAGATTAAGGATAATGTGGGTCAGGAAAAGGTTATGGCTTTAGAGATTTAGGGAGATGGCATCTAAAGGTATCAAGAAAGGTTGTGTGTTCCTGATGTACATAGGTTACGAGAAAAAATTTTGGTTAAGGATCATGAGTCTAGATATACAGTTCGTCTGGGTTCAATCAAGAAGTATCATGACTTGAAGGAAATCTTCTAGTGAAATATTGTGTAGAGGGATGTGGCAGATTTTGTTTCTAAGTGTATGGTTTGTCAGCAAGTCAACGTTGAATATTTGAAGCCTGGTGAAATATCCCGAGAGATAGACTTACCCATATGGAAGTGGGAGATGATTAATATGGATTTCATTATGGGTCTTCGGCAGACTCGCAATCAGTATGTTCTATTTGGGTCATTGTGGATAGAATGACCAAGTGTTCTCACTTATTACATACGAGGACCAACTACTCAGGAAAGGATTATGCTAAATTGTTCATTCAGGAGATAGTTAAATTACATGGAGAATTGGTGTCCATTATTTCAAACTAAGGTACGCAGTTCTCTTCTCATTTCTAGCGTTCGTTCCAGAAAGGTTTGGGTACTCAAGTAAACCTTAGCGCCTCTTTCAACCCTCAAATGGATAGATAAGCAAAATGGACTATTCACACTTTGGAAGATATGCTAAGGGCCTGTTGTGAAGTAGTAAGCCTCCATATTTTGAAAGGCTCGATCGTTTCACCAGTAGTCCTTTATTGCTTAGTTCTTTGGATTCTTTTTGTCATAGTTGGGGGTGTGTCCCTACTTAGCTAGTATTTATGGTTTAGAGGCTTTTGTGGACAGTATTGGGATGCTTGAATGTCTCATTTTGACCCTCATCTTTCTGTTGGATTACATATCTCTCATTGATTTGGTTGGCTTTTACTATTTATTTTATTGTGCTCTTGAGTTACGGCTAAAACTTCATAAATTTGGCAATATACTAGCATATTTTAAGCCTAAATTATCAAGATTTTCTATTGATTTGTTGTTAATTTCCTACTTAATGCTCATTGGTGTAGGTAAAATTTGAAATAGAAAGATGAGCAAGGAAACTTGATAAGAATAAGCTAAGGAAAAGGTGAAAGAGAAGAAATGTGAAAGAAAAAGTCAAATATTAGAATTCAGGCCTAAGACCTTCAGTTACCGAAATCGCGGCCTGAGGGTCGTGATCGCGATCTGAGGTCAATTCAAACCTTGGTGATCGCGAGGTGACCACTACAATCGTGAAAGTCACGAACGCGGTCAAGAGACGGTGATCACGATGGGGCAGAAAAGTTTTAAGGGCAGAATTCGAATTTGCTTAAAAGTAAGGTGGCAATTTTGTAATATTTGGTAAATGTGGAATTATGGCTTAAATAGGGATTTTTAGCTCAATTTTCATCATCTGTCTTTTATCCAACCATCATCTATCTTCCAATTTTTGGGAAATAAAATTGTACTACTCTTGGATGAAGAATACATTCGAGTAATTTATAAGTGAAGGATTGGCAATTTGAAGATTTCTTGAGATTTAAAGTTTGGGTTTGCATTCTCTTTATCTTTCATGAATCAATTTGGTAGAAATTTTGGTACATCTTTACTTTCTATATTTACGAGTAGATAATCCTTTCTCTTGGATTTTTGCTTGAATAGGTTGTGATTAGTGTATGGGTGTTGATTATTTATCTATCTAATTAGCTATTTGTTGTGGGTTTAGATTTTACCCCAAATTTAACCTAAGAATTGTAGGTGAAAACTCCGATTGTTTAGGATCCCATACTCTCCATGAAAGAGGTGTATTGGGTGAGGGGTATTTGCAAACTATAACTTGAGTTAACTTGTGGGATGCCATCATCTTAGAAATAAGGATGTTGTTTGAGTTAACTCATTAGATAGCGATCTTTTAGAAATAAGGGTGCTAATTGAGGTATTGGATTGTTTGTTTTGCCACATTCGTGAGGTGTTAGAAAGAACCCATGAATGAAATTTAGTGTTTTATTGAAAGATTGACACTAATACCTATAAATCTAGCCTACTTATGACTCTAGATAAATTTGGATAAATTCTCAATTACTCATGTATGAGTTCGCACCTAGAATGGCATGACCCCAAGATTCATTCCTAATTGATTATAATCTAATTATTTTAGCCCCGAGTTAGTCTTCTAGAATTCCTAAATTTGTTATAATTTTCAAAAAAGTTCAAAACCCCCAAATATTTATATTTGAAGTTTGAATTTAGAAAGCAACTTTTATTTCAAACTTTCTCTATCACCATTCACATTGTTCCTCGTGGATTCGACCCCGACTCTAATTGAGTTTATATTGACAATGACCGTTTTGCACTTAATTTGACGTGTAGGATGAACGTTATCAAAAATGGCACGGTTGTTAGAGAACAATTTGGCGTATTGAGTTAGTTTAGAATTTTAGCTTACTTGCTTTGATTCAAACTTGTGAATACTTGTTTGTGATTTTCTTTATTTTCTTGTGTTATATAGATTTTTGTTTTTGTTTACTTGTCACTATGGCACCTTGGGATGAATATGAGTTTGGTGGCTGCAAATCTTATCTTGATGATCCATGTCCATATTATGGTGGACCCGACTTTTGGCAAAATTGTAAATATGCTCCCCAGAAATAAGTGTGTGCACCATCTTGATCCTATTAGAGGTATGATTGTTCTTTATGTGGTGGTCGAGATGGACATCGGACTGATTGTCTAAACGCCCCCTTCCCTAGTTATGCTAAGAAAAATTTTAATTCTTCTTATGAGTTTGATAGGTCTCATGATGTGATAAATGAAGAATAATGCTTCAGATACAATGGTGTTGAAGCAATACTTCTAACTATCTTGGACCGGGTGACTACACAGGGGAGAACATGCATCTCTTGCACCAATCCATGGTGGCATTTAGAAAAAAAGGTAAAAAGGAAAAAATGAATGAGGAGGTCGATCTTTCAAGTGCCATGAATATGGCCGAGCTTCGAAATAAGGGTAAGCTTGATGTTGAAGAATGCTTGGTGATTTGTGAACTAACCAACTCCAAAATAAGAATGGATACCAAAATTGAACAAACCATACTAGAGTTGAAATAAAATGCCAAGCAAATCCTTTGTAAAGACTCTAGTTCATTTCGGGGTGAGAATGTCGAGAAGAATGCGACTCCAAAATTGGGAAGACGACCTCATTCCAACCATGTTTTGACATTATGCTAGATGGATGTAGTGGAAGTTGAACCACCCGAGAAAATGATAAATATTGGAGATGAGGAACAAAATTCTTACATTTTGGAGTTTATCATTCCGGTGTCCCTCTCTTGAAAGCCAAGAAGTTTAAAATCGAATGTCTAACTAGTGTTCTATTGATGCTCTCACCAATACCCAAGGAACCTATTTAGAAGTTTGATGTGAAGTTGGGTAAAAGGTTTAAGTCTTTAAAGTGGCGAGATAAATGATAGCCAAAAGATGTTGTGCCACAACTTTAACTAAGGCGCTTTTTGGGAGGCAACCCAAGGAATTTTTCATGATGTTTTCTAATGTTTTTGAATAAATTTTTATCTTGTTTTGGGGTGTTTGCAGGTCAAACCATAAGTTGGGAAGGGTATCTCAAGAATAAAACCCCGGATAAGTATATTGGACTTTATTTTTTGTCATTTTCCTCTCTTAAACAAGCTCACAAGGTATGACCCTTAGTTAAATTCTCTTTAAAATACAAACGATAATCATTTTTCATGGTTTCTTTTGATTTAAATTTAATTCATATGAGCTTAATTTGGTTGAATGTGGTTGTTGGGATGAAAATTTTTAAATGTGTGCCTTGTTTCACATGTTCAATTGCAAAATTCTTGCTTTCATGCTCTAGTTGCACACTATGTGTTCGACGAAACACCCACTTGTAATTTGTTTATTTAATTGAGTAGTGGGTGATTTAATTGGGTTAGTATGATTACAAATGGTGTGTTTGGTGATGAATTGGTGCATTGAGCTTGTTCACATATGTTGTTATTCCATCTTCACGCTCTTACCTTTCCTGTGAACCATATGTTTGTTAAAATATAGATAAGAGAGGAACACCTTATGTGCTTGAAAAGGTTGATGTGAACTTTATCGGGGTATTATGTGATTATTTTTAGAGCATAGTTTTGAGTCCAATTGGTCTTAAATGCTGGATAACTGGTGGGTTTTTGGTTGAAATTGTTGATGAATATGGCGTCCATGGTTTAACCGACAAATGTTCTTATCATAGCATCCCTGGTGAAATATGAGTAACCCAATAGACATAAATATTTGCCTTACCTTACAATAGATTGGGTGACACCATTCGTAAGGGTATAGGGTCGTTTGTGTTTCTATTGGTGCCATAAATGTTTTATGAGCTAAAAGGGTGATATGTGATCTTATGAGAAAAAACCCCATGAGGTGTAATGATAAAGTTGTCTTTCATCCACCTAAATTTTTCTTTAATTGTTTAGGAAGAGGCAAGAGCTCAAAAATTCTTTCAAAATGGCATTGACAAGAAGTAAAATGATTTGAGAAAAAAAACAAAAATATAGTTTTTTTTGTGAAAAAGTTCAAGGATGTTTTTTAGCTTTCTTTTGAGTGAGACCATTAAATTTAATTTTTGGCACTCTCTTTACAAGGATGAGTCTTTGACCCAGAGTAACTTATGAAAATCAAATTACTCAAATTGGTTGGAGGGCTAACTTTTTGCTCTATGAGAATGATGCCATGTGTGATGAGATTTTTAAATAATTCGTATACATATGTGTAGTCTAGAACTTGCCCCGAGTGTGTTCAAAGCAAAATTCTAATCAAATTTGGTTTGGACGATTACCTGAGGCCATTTTGACCCGTCACATAGCAAAATTTCCACCTTAACATTGTTCCCTAGTTAACCCATTTGAGAATTTTTACCCATATTTATTTCTTATTGCAATGATAACCATGACCTAAACCCTTTTGAAAATCTCTCTTTTGGCACTTAACCTCCGTTGATGCATCGCATGATCCTAAGCAATGAAATATAGGCGAAAGCCTAAGTCTAGGGATGGTGTAGTTAGGAGAATAATGAAATAGTGGTTCAATCTCCAAGTTTGGAGGTTCCAAGTTTCTCGATCACCATTCACATTATTTCTCATGGATTTGAATCCGACTCTTGTTGGTTTTATACTGACAACGGCGACCTTAAACTTAATTTTATGTGTAAATTGAGCGTTATCAATTCTAAGGGGGTTGTCACCAGCTCATGGTAGCTTGAGATTGCCTGTCACGGCCAGTCATGGGTTCGGGTCGTGACATTAATAGTCCCAAAGATCCATGTATTCTTAACAGTGTCCTGGTAGTATCAAATTCAAAGGTAAATATAGAAGTTAAAGATGATTTTGGGGTTATACACTCAAAAGATGAGCTTGATGAAGATACACTTCTTATTGAGGAGGAGGATAAAGATGATACTAGTGACCACTTAATTATTGATTTTGGCTCCACTTTTGAGAGTTATATGCAAGAAAAAGCCCTTAAAATCAGTGATGGGTAGGGTTTATCTCCAAAATATTAGAAGAATAGAGTTATAAAATCCAAGCAGAATGCTACCAGTAAATCTATTAAGTTGACAGAATCAAAACCAGGTCCCAATCCAAAAGTTTAGATGTAATACAATCTGCTGGAATGCTAGGAGTATTAATACTCTAGGAGCACTATATAGAATTCAAACATTCAAGAATTTCCATAAGCTTACTTTGATTGTTGTTCTTGAACCAAAGATTAATAAATGGTAAGTTTGAATTTTACAATGTTAAACTTACAATAGAAAATGTTGCTTGTAACGAGAATGTAAAAATCTGGTTATTTTGGAATCACGATGTGGATTGCATTATTTTAGACCAAGATGATCAACAGATTACTTGTGAAATCAAGTGTGTGCCTCATCCTAGCAAATACCCTAACACTTTTATTTATGCCAAGTGTAGAGATTATATGAGAAGACATCTTTGGGATAAAATTTTTCATTTCCAGTTTCAACAAACCTTGATGCATAATGGGTGATTTTAATGTGATAATTGATATTGAAGAAAAGTTGGGCGGTCAGGTATGCAACATGAACAAGAGTTTTGACTTTACAGGGGTGATTCAAGCTTGTGGCTTAACCGATTTAGGCATCTATAGTTTGAAGTTTACTTGGTGAAACCATAGAGAGGTTGATACTGGGATTTGGAAAAGTCTTGAAGGGGAAATGGTCAATAACCAAAGGATGGAAATTGTTCCTCACTCTTTCATCACTCATCTTTCTTCAACAGGTTTAGATCACTGCCTTTTTCTGAGAGACGAGAAACTAGCATTAAATATTCAAGTTCTTACATCATTGGGTAGATAACCTATCATTCATTGACACAGTTAAAGCATATTAGACTAAACTTGTAGAAGGAAATCTTATATGGTGGTTTTAATAAAACTGAAAAGGGTTTTAAAACTTTGGGTTACTGGTCTAAGAGTTAATATGCTACTATGAAGGAGTATGCAAATAAGATTGAAGTTGTTGAAGAAAAAATTAGCACCAACAACTCTGAGGAGGCTAGAATAAGGCTAAATTACATCAATGCAGAGTATATGAAGCGTCTTAAAGTGGACAACGCTCTTTTGAAACAAAAAAACTCAACTTCATTAGTTTAGGGATATAAAGGCTATTTCCAAATACTTTGATAAACTTATGGGGAGAAAATGAAGAAGGCTCTTTATTCATAAAATTAGTGGTTATCAAGGTATATTTACTAGTGAAGAAATTCTTGTTGATGAGGGAGTTCTTAAGCACATTCCTAGTATGGTCAGTGACAATTAGAATCAAAAATTTTAAGATATTTCTAATATTGATTAATGAAAGCAGGTGGTATTTCAATGAGTGCAACATCTGTTACTGGTCCGGATGATATGAGTGGTAGGGTTTATCAAGCTTATTGGGATGTTATTTCTAATGATTTACTGGAAGTGGTGTAATACTTTTTTGTGGTCATGATATGCCTAAGTATTTTTCACATATTTATTAGTTGTACTCCCAAAAATGGTTCATCCTAGTAAGATCTCTGATTTCAAACCTATATCTCTTAGTAAGTTCACAAATAAGATTATTTCCAAATTAATTTGCCTCAAACGTGCTCCAATTCTTCCTCGGCTTATTTTTGATAATCAATTAGGGTTTGTTAAGGGTAGAATCATCTCAAAAAACATTATGCTTTCTCAAGAAATTATCCACCAGATTAAAAAATAAAAGAAAGGTGATAGTGTGGTTATTAAATTAAACACAAGCAAGGCCTATGATATAGTTTGTTGGTCATACAATTGCATTGGTTTAAGAAGAATGGTCTTTGGTTAAAGATTTATTGACATGGTTTGGAGGATAATGTCTAATAATTTGTATTCTATTATTGTTAAAAGGTCAAGGCATTGGTTATTCCACTCTACAAGAGGGCTCAAGAAGGGTGATGCATTTTCTCCAACTCTCTTTATTCTTGGTGTAGAGGTTTTATACAGATTGATGAATAATTTGCACAATCACCATCTTTATCAGGGTTTTCATATGGAAGCTAAAGGTCCTTAGGTAAACCATTTAAGTTCTGTAGATGATGTTATTATCCTCATATCCACTTTCAAATGTTATTTATAGCTTATTATTAAGACATTTTAAGTTTATGAGTGAACTTTTGTGCATCTGATTAATAAGGACAAGAATTACTTTATGATTCCATCTAAAGCACCTCTTGAAGTAATTGATAGTATTTAGTCCATTAATGGCTTCAGTAAAAAGGAGAATCTAATTACTTATCTTTGATGTCCACTTTACGTTGGTGGTCAAAGAATTATTTTCTTACTTATATGGCGGCTAAGATTATTTCCAAATCAAAGGGTGGCAAATGAAATTACTGAGTTATGGAGGTAAAGTAATTCTTGTGAAGTTAGTCCTCCAGTTTCTTTCTATTCAATTTCTTTCAATTATTACACCTATTTCTAGTACTCTTAAGTAGATAAGCGTTTGATTGCTAATTTTATTTGGGGTTGGAAGAAAGAGAAGAAGAAATATCACTGCGCTTCTTGGGATACCCTCAGCTATCTATACGTAATGTTAAACATCTAGATGATATTTTCTTGGCTCTATAATATAAAAAGTGGTGGATTTCAAATCTAAGAGATCATTATGGGGTGATTTTAAATGAGCTAACTATTATCAAAAACCCAACCCGGTCATGAAGAAGTGGTTTATTAATAATTCTCTTAACTAGAAGAAACTAAAGAAGATTAAAAGTATATTTAAAACTCACATTTAATGGTTTTTAAATTCTGGCACTTGTCCATTTTAGTGGGATGATTGTCTTGGAGTGGGTCCTCTTGCTTACCAAGCGTCTTACCTACCAAGACTAAAAAGCATGATAGCTTCTCAGGTTCTTAACAATGAGGATTGGTATGAAGAGTTAGTGAGACAATATGTATCTCTGGCCTTTGTTCAGTAGATTTACAATACTACTTTCAAATATCAAGAAGGTATGCAATACCAATCTATCTTGAAGTTAAATACAAGGGGTAATTTCATATGTTCTTCAGCCTAGGAACTAGTGAGAAAGAAGAAGAAGAAGTTTATGTATGACATTCTCAGTTAGCATAATCACATCCCTTTAAAGATATTGTTCCTTTTTGGAGAACTATAAGATTAGAAGTTTCAAAAAATGAAAAAGAAATCACCTTTTTGGTCATGATACAATGCTTTGATCTTGTTATTATAAGCTTGTGCTTGACACTATTGACCATATCTTTGTTTCTGAAAGATATGCTAGACACGTTTGGAAGTATTTATCTGATTGTTGGGGATGGAGCCTATAGTTATGACCTTGATAAATTTAATTATAAGATGGTAGATTATTAAGACAAATAATATTATGCATAAGCTCATGATCCAATCAACTCCCATCTTTATCTGCTCGAACTTATGGAAGAACAGTTGTGCAAGTAAGCATGGGGGAATAATCTCAAGTGCTACCAGTATAAAATTCTAAATTATAAAGGATAGTAACATGCTACTACATATATGTTTTCCTTATATTTATTGGCCTAACAATTGGAGGGGCTTAGTGTTTATTGCTGAAAACTTTCAACATGAAATGGGGGTGGTGCAAGTTAATTGGTTTAAACCTCCCTCTTCATTAGTTAAACTTAATACTAATGGTGGTGAAATTGAAAACTCAGGAAAGATGGGAGCTGAAGGTATTTTGAGAGATCATAACACCAGGTTGATCTATGCATTTGCTACACCTCTTAGTTTTGGTTCTAACAACCAAGTAGAGGTTTAGGAGGCTATTCTAGGCATCACTTGGTTCAACATGGTTATAGCAAAGTGATACTTGAGGTTGATTCAGAATTACTTGTGAAATGGCTAAGACAAATCACAACTCCACCTTGGAACATCATCAGATACATCAATGAACTTCAAGAATTGATTAAGTTATTGGATTATTTTCACTGCAAACATATCTACAGAGAAGGTAAGTTTCACAAGTAATTGCATACTTAAATTCACATACAATTAATTGATCACAAAGGAAAAAACAAAAAAGTGTACTATAAATATGTGTGACCTAAGCCGATAATCAGCTACTCCCTCTATTTTTCAAACTCTTTAATTCTCTGAGCACTTGCAATATCCAAATATGTTGTAGGTTTATATTCTTATGAATAACAATAATCTACATGCTTATAATTCAATAAGTGATGGTTCCATACACACATATCTATGGGAAAATAAAGGTTCACCTGAGTTTGAAGGGAGTATACTAGTTAAAATTACCCTAATATAGTTGCATAGTGTAATTGCCATTTGAATGGGTAAAAGGGGGAAGTTCGAGTACCCCTTTATTAGAAAAATGGTCAATAAGGGTCTATAAAGGGAAAATCATGTATTTTTGAACCGTTAAGTATCATTTCACACTCCATGAGACAAGGTACAATCATAGTATCAATGTATGATTCTAGGTTAAATCGTGGTTGAGTGCTAGTTTTCATACTTTCAGGAGTTCATCAGATGATCCCCTTCAATGATCGTTGAATCATAGTACGATCATAGGATACATTTGTGTGATGTGACATATCCTAGCACTTTTAGCAAATTCTTCCCATGATTAAGGGTATAATCGTGCAACCTTCATATGATTGTACCAAGGATTGTGTATGGGAAGTGCTGAACCAATATTCTTATTTTAATTTAAGTCTAATCCTTTTTAGTATAGGTACAATGGCACCCAAATCTCGTAAGAAGATGCAAGATGAGTCACTGCACAAAAAAGTAGCTAAGGAACGGGTACCAAAAGATATTTATTTGACCTTGATGAGCGAATTAGTGGACTCTAGTAGTTCAGAGGTCTAATACCCCAAAAGTAAAAGTAAAGAGAACAACAAGAGATTACTAAGTATAATAACATGCGGAGTTATGAAGTTATTGGGGAACATGGTCCTAGTGCCTCACTCATACAGATTACAAATAAAATAAATCAAAAACAAATTTCTATAGACATTCTAATCAACACAACCTCCTACTTTAATGGAGATTGTTATTGATTGGTTTGACAGATAATTTGATAGAGATTTCAACCTATTTCTTGTGAGTTAAACCCCAACTTAGTTGGATTCTATATTTTACAATGACTATTTTATTCTATATTATGAGGTGTAATTTAGGCCACATTAGATTTTAGTACCATGGTCGGGCACTAAAGCACAATCGGCTAAGGTCAAGGCCCCTACATCTACTGCTTTAGTGCCCACGACTATCTCTATTAAACTTTCTTAGTAAACCCTATTGAAGGTAAGCCATTTTTTGTTGCTGAAAAGAGTTCTTATGAAGAGGAAGTGTCTTTGGATGGTTCTAGAAGTGTTAATCCAAAATTGTTTGATGGTATTGTTGCAAGTTAGCCTACAAGAGGTACAGACCTAAGGCGATGAAGTGTACCAAACTCCAATGACTACTACACTGATGAGGTTTTCCTAAAGAACAAATGGAACTAAAAGTGAATTATCTAGGAAGAACCCAGTATCCTGCTTGAATCACAGTAAAAAAATTTATGTTGATTCGGGTGTATGAGAAGTATCAACTGGTGGATGACTAGACCACTTTAAAACTATACTCCTGAGATGGTGATGGAATTTTATGCTAATTATATAGTGATGATAAATAATATGACTTTTTCCAGTAAGAAGAAGGACATAATAAATCATCCCTGACTCGACATGGTACTAGTGTGGAGTAAGAAGATTGATATGTCAATTAAGTCTATTACTACCATTTGTTGGGTCCAAATTTTGAACCGACCAAAGAAATGTTGGAAAAATACTACAAAATGATAGAGTAGAACAAGGTCTAGAAGTTAATGGTTGGCTAACCACATTACAGAAGCTAAAGATGGGGTAGTGTTAGTGAATGGTTCAAGAAATTACAAGTACATGTTGAATTTCACTACCAAAGCTTAGTGGTATAGAGTGAGGCACCGCATAGCATTGACTGCGAATGATAATACACTCAGTGAAGGTAATTTGGTATGGCTGCAGCTTTTATTGCAAAGTTAGAGTTAAATATTTTGTGGATTATTGGGGAAGGGATTTTGGAAAAGGTGTTAAATTTTAGCACTACTTTACCATTCTCGTTTTTAGTTACGTAGTTATTGTGGATTTTTTAGGTTCCTTTTATTCCAACAGTTTATAGGTTTTCTAAACATATAAATAATGTTGATATTGCACTGATTAAGGATTTGAGGAACTTGGCCGCCCCATCTCAAGGTGCTTTGCTCAACTTGACTTCACAAGGTTTAGAGGAGGGTGAACCCGTGATTGAGATTTTGACTTCTGAGTCTGGTACCATTTCCCCATCTACTCAATATCCCACTACTGCAAAAGTGCAATTGAGTCAATTCCCATAAGATACATGTTGATACCTATAACTTTGCTAAAGTAGTTGATGAGGAACCAAGATCTTCATGATGCTAAAATTAAGAAATTGGTGGTTGGGGTAAAGTCTACATGTATGATGAGATTAGGGTAGCAGAGCGAGGAATACAGACCCATATGGGTAGTTTTAAGTGTCAAATAATGATAAATATATATGGTATCTAGGTTACAGATTTGATCACGCTCACCATCAAGTTAGATGAGTTGAAAGGTGTTGTGAAGGCACTTCCTGAGAGACAGTTTCCTATAGTACATCCTCCATAACTTTCAACTTTTGATGATTTTGTTGTGGACATATAGGTGCCAGATTTTTATACCTAAGATCTGGCAGTTGGGAGTAAGGGTACTGATGTATATGAGATGAGGGATGATTTGCAGCTAAGAAAAGAAAAAAATAGATAAGGAAGGATAGAAAAAAAAGAAAAGAGAATGACCCTTAGAGAACCTTTTAGGTGCCTGATTGGGGAGAAGTGCGATCCTCATTACTGTTGATATAGAGACTGTTAAATTTATTATTAATAGTATTCTTGAGAGGGGGGAGATACAGAGATTACCCTCGTGATAACATCCTTGAGTGCACTGGTCACCAATGGTGCCCACTTACCAGAGAGTGACAGGGCTACAATCGAGGCTAGTAAAAAAATAATGGTTTCCATCTGTGACCCGTATTTACCAGTCGACAATAGGTGTCTAGTTCTCCACATGTATATTTCCTACTCCAGTTTGCTTTATTTTAAATATTTCATGTAATAGGGATATTGCATGATTTCTATGTTGGGGTAGGGTATACCGCCACTCGGGGGTTATAGTTGTCGGGTTTCTTTTTCCCATAGTGTGCTATCATAGGAGAACCGTATGTTTAGAAGTTTTAATATTGTTTTTTATATTTCTGGGTTATTTGTGTAACTAATAGAAATAAAAGAATTTTATGCAGCCAAAATAAAAAGAGCATATAATATTGTTTGAATGTTTAAATCATACCCCCCGTGAAATTTTATAATATTTTTGTTGTGTTTTGTGCTTACTTAGACTGTGAACAATGTGGATCTCATCATAGCACTAGGATAATGAGAGTGATAATCATAACTTAACTATGTGTGAATCGAATGGGCAGTAGTCATGTGTGCAACGTGAGCAAAATATGTGTGAGGCCTTACCTAGTCAGTTAGTCTCACCAAAGTTATAGGATAATAGGTTAGGAAAGGATCATATGCCATTTTTTTATTAAGTCCACTAAAAAAAGCCTAAAACCCTACCAAATGATAAGGTAATAACCCTTGATCCTAAATAGGCCAACTTTTTTCATAGTCGATTCACCTTTCCATCTTTAATTACAACGAACATGTTTTATCCTTGGTCCCTTCTTGGACACTGCGCACCTCAAATCAAGAAAATCACCTAAGTTGAGGGTAGCAATTATAGAGATACATAGATTAGCATGGGTATGAAGAAAAAGTTAGTAAAAGAAAAAAAGACGAATTTGGGTGCAGCATTGTGAAAAAAAAGGAAAAAAACTTGAAAAAGAAAAAAGAAGAAGAAGAAGAAGAAGAAGAAATTAAAAAAAAGAGAAAAAGCGTAAAAAGAAACCGCACCCGTGTCCAGAAAGTAAAAAAGGGAGAAAAATAAAGAAAGTTGGAAAGTGGAGCCATAAAATAGTGTTGTGTGAAAGAGGGTCCAGTCACCTTATCACAATTTACCATACCCATCCCCAATCCTACGTTACAGCCAATGAAGGTACTATAGTAATCCTAATTTGACTTTTCAAAAAAATAAGGGATAGAAAATAAGGGCAAGCCTATGGTATCAAACGCAAACTATTGTGAGAGTGAGTTATTAGTTTAGTCCCTATCTTGATATTCACTATATATGCTCTGTGTGAGAGACTTCTTTGATGTTAGTACACATGGGTTGCAACGTAGTTTGCTTGTTCAAATAGTGTCATTTGTTAGCATGCTAAGTTGTCTATTGACAATGTAATGTCATTACTTGATCCTGTTGTATCATGATGAGAATTTTTGTACACATAAAAATGGTAAGCTTTAACGGTATTAAATAATGTTAAACTTACTTTTTGGTTAATGCGTGCTCAAAGTGATTTTGTGAAAGTATGAATGTCGTAGTACTGGTTTTTTCTTGGTTAAGCATCGTGTTTTGTTGTGATTTATTTTCTAGAGGACATACAAGTATTCTAAGTTGAGGATGTTGATGTTCCATGAACTTATGACACTTTCGATGACTACGAATTTGTAAGTACGAAGGTATTGTTATGTGGGTATGATGTGTTTTGGGGTATTTGTAGGTAAATCAATCGGAAGAAGCAAAGTCCAGGATATCTGGCAGATAGGACATCAGACGATCTATTCCACAACTGTGGGATCTTACCACGGTCGTACTAAGTTGTCGTGGATTAAATCAAAAGATTGAATCTCATGAACCATACAAACAAAGCTTCCCACAATTATACATTAATTCTATGATCATACCACTGGATCATGGGAAGAAGATCCTAAAATTAATGTTGCACGAGCTGAGTATAGAATGATCAAATAAGAGGGTTCCACGATAGTGGGTTGGTACTACGTGGTCGTACTGATGGTCGTGCGAGAGACATACTGTAAGGTGGAAAATTAGAGAAATATCATACAAATGGGAAACACATCAGACCAAGAAGACACAAGCACTCACAGAGACTCGTATTAGCCATGATCTACAAGATGACAAAGTCTGATGCCCAACCTACGAACACTAAGTACGATTGTGGGATATACCCATGATCATACTTTCTTCATTTGAGACACCGCCCCAGAAAATTCCTATGTGTTTAGTGTAGGTTTTTATTATCTATAAATACTCCTATCAGGTCTTTTGTACAGTTTACAGATTATAACATTATTCTAAGGTTTCAAGGCATATTTTTGTTCTAGAAATTACAAATGTTTTGTAGGGTTTCAATTCAAATTGAGATTTTGGAGATTTTCATCTTATTCTTGTAAGTTCATGATTTTGCTTTCTTCCATGAATTCTTATTATGTTCTTGCAATTATAAGCAACTAAACACCACAACTAGGATTATAGAAACCGTGACGGATTAATGAAGTAGTATTCATAGTATGAGGTGATTCTCAAAGGGTCTTTGGGCATGAATAGTAATTCTCTTAGCCTTAATTGTCTTTTTAAAGGTTGAAAATGTTAGATCATGAACTATCATAGCTACATACTTTAGCAAGAGTAACAGAGGGAAAAAGGGAATCAGCAACAACACTTAGTTCTATCAACCACCACTTAATTAGATCTTGAGCCGGTAAATGGAATAGACTAATACGAGATCAATGATAGGGATTAGTAACGAAAAATAACCTATCGATAACCATAACCTATCGATCCTACATGCTAAGTATCATAAGATATCTCTACGTACAAAAAACCTGCAGAGTTATAAAGTTATTAGGGAACACAGTTATTCAGATAAACATAACTTATCAATCCTGTTAGTATTGATGTTCCAATCAACAAAAACCCTAATTTACTAGAGATTGCTTTGATAGACAACCTGATAGAGATTTTGACCTATTCCCAGTGGAATCAACCCAACCTAGTTGGGTTCTTTATTTGATAACGGCTGCATTATACTTCATTATGAGGTGTAATTTGAGCTACATCAAATTATTGAAATAACTTTTTCTTTTTATATTTTATATTCAAAACATGTATGATGAAGATAAGTAGAACAACTTTATTTCCAAAATACAAGATTAGGTGCAAAATGAACTATGTCGGTAGGAGATTCAAGATCTACCGTCTGCCATTGTAGTGGCAGATGCTTTGATAGATTTTTGTTCAACTAATGTTGCTCATGATCTTCGTTCTTCTAAGACTAAGAAGAATTAAAAACGCAGAGACTAGGAGAAGGATAATCAAAGGCAAGAAGATAATGACAAAGGCATGGGAAATGGACGTTATTGCATCTAACCAAAACAAACATGCTAGTAAAAGAGTTTGTTAACCTTGCCAAAAATCAGGCATCAAGCAAAGAAATTAACCATAACATAAGAAAATCAATGCACTTCTGGTCAAAGAGGAGAAACAAAGCAAAGGACAAAAAAAATTATGATTATGTAAACTTATTGTGTTTGTTGAATGCATTTTTGGAGTAGATGTGGTAAAATGGAGAAAGATGATATTGCTGGGAAGGTTTCCTACATAAATATTATTAGATCGATGGATCATCAATTAGATGCATATCAGTGTTGACCATACTAAAGGAGTATCAATACTAGTATGCATAAAATAATCCAAACAATCCCTCTCCACCATTCTCTTTGCCATGAGGAACAATATCACATTTCTCACTATATGGCTAAATTATGCCTTTACATACCAACCTAGAAATATAGTAATCGGACGGACATGGTAAATCAAAACTACATGATAAAGAGTCAATCAATTCATATCCAAAATTACGTAAAAATTCACTACATTCAAACTTATCAGCTACAACTATGTAGCATACCCAAGTAGAATCACAACACAAGATTGATAAAATAGATCAATAAATAATGAAATCACACATGGAAGTAGAAACATATACATGTACTACCAAGGAATCACATATCATATCCATATGCAAATCCAAGTATGCAGATACATAAAAATAAGCAAAGCCTAGATCAAATAGAATTGAAGCTAACCAATGATACACCAAAATTGTATATATAGTAATTTCCTCAGAAGCCTCGGCCTCTAGCCTACCAAGAAATGCATTGTAATGGCACTTTATCCTTTGGAAAATATGCCTTCATGGATACCTCATTGACCTGTATAGGTTTTACCCCTAGCAATATGAAAACTTCCCATCTGACTCTATACACCTCCTTTATTAGAGGTGTTGGTTTCATAGGGGACTAAATCAGAGAACCTTTCCTCATGTCACCATATCTTCGACTAGGAAAATCTCATTCAAACATCATCACCATAATCAAAACAACATCCTCTACCAATCATAGTCTGTTGAATTTTCTGGAAGAACTAGAATGTCTTTTGTAACTTGAGAACCTTGAATGTGAATCTCAAGAGAGCTCCATGTACTCAGGTTGTTGACCACAAAATAAACATTGTTTGATGTACATAATGCTACATGAATAAGTTAGCTGGTCTGGAAAAAGTGGCCTCTGCTTAAATAATCTCATCCCCTAAATAAAGTACCAGTGAAGTTGTCAAATCTATGAGTCCTCTGGTGGCTGCCTACTAGTCCTAAACACGAGTTCAACTTTTAATTTATTACCATGAACTCATTATTTTTAAAATTAGGGGGTTCAATTTTAGTAAATTTTCACATATCTATTAATAATTTGTATAAAAAAATATTGATATCAACTGAACCAATGAACTATAATCCACTCTTACTAATCTTAACACAGACATCCAATTTAGTTATATAAAATTTAACGATGACAACAAAAGAGGATAGTAAATTCAATATGTCAAACTAGTGAATTTTAACAGAATAAAACAAAAAGAATATAGAGAAAAAACTATTTAAACACAATATTGGACACTAGACATGTTTATACCCATGGGAAATTTTAGAAAAAGAAAGAAAAAAATAATATGATCATAGATAGATCTATTAAGAGTCATGAAAGTCATGCTACCCACAAGCTTCGACGATAACTCTCTCTCTCTCTTTATATATATATATACATATATATATATATATATATATATATATATATTATACGTCGAATAGAAATAATAAAAGTGGCACTTAGAGAACCAAAGGTGTCTATGGTGCCAAAGCCAAGGGGTCATATTTTCTCCCCAAAGGGTGCGGGTTCAAATCCCATAAACTACATTTGTCACAATCCAAAAAGTGGCCATGATGGCACTTATCGCAATCCAGTCATAATAAGTAAGCCAACCACCCAAAAAGAAAGGAAATTCACACAAAGTAACAATAATAAATAAATGAGGCTTCTAGAATGAAGTCGGACCAACTTAAAAACATAAGTAAAGCGAAAATTTGAATGAAATAACATGAAATCCCCAAAATCTGGTGTCATAAGTGTAAAGCATCTAAATATAACTCAAAATTATTGAAAATGTGAATATATGTCTCTGAGAATGAGACATCTAAAACAAGTATGAGGAGGTCTGAAGTTAGCTCTGAAATTTCTAGAGCATGCCAGTACCTCGATCACCACTCAGATAAACACTAAAGTAGTTGTCGTGTCATGTGATCCTACTAGGACCAGCATCGAAAGAAAATAGTTGGGGTGAGTACAATCCACTTGTACTCAGTAGGTACCATAGGTTGATTTAGCAAAATAGAAAATAATATAAGTAAAATAACACTATGAGCACGTTAACTGAGAGCAGAAAAGTTTTCAAACGATAGCTCACACCATCACTACTAACAATTTTGTTAAAATACTAAAATAAAAACAACATAGATATACACAAAGAATATACAAAAACTGATCACGAATTAAGAAAAAATAAAGAAATCCTGAAAAATGCATATGCAATACAATATAATAATGATGGGATGAATGGTGAAAGTTATTGCATGGCTTTTAGTATGCACCTACGGAGCTCGCAGCTTCTAAGATAGGATCTGTGGCGGGTTTACAACCCATATACTATATCTCATATTTTATATCTCAACCCACCTCTCTGTCTCGTGTTCATAGAGAGGGTTTTAATAAAAATATCTCATTTTTTAAAAAAAATTAGAGTTCTTCAATGGTACCAATATCTCATGAATGCATATGTATGGAATGAGAATATAATACTCACAATCAAATCATTATCAACACACCAATTCATCCAACACGTATATAAATAGATCCTGAAATCAACTCAATATGTTCTCATATCATGATTGTCAACTCAAATTAGGCACCATCGAAATATATATGTATATAAGACATCATTAGTATTATTTAACCCCTAACTTGAATATTTCTATCATGATAAAGGCAACCAACGCTCAATAAGGCCTATAAATAACAAATTAGGCCCCCGCACAGGCATTATATATAGAGTAAAATCATTTTAAATGCACAAATAAGGCCAATAATGTCAAAGAAAGCCACCACATAGGCAACACACAATATAAGATATCACAATTCAACAACAACAGAATATAAGCCCCAACTCAGGCATGCAACAGTAATAATAATCTTGAAATACAAATCTCATAGTTGTTTTCCCCAATCCATAGTATGCTTTACATGCTTATTAAATCCCCAATTTAATCTAAAAGAAGTACAGTCATAACCTACATCAAAACCATGAACTTCAAGTCAAAATTGCATTAACATGGAGCTTTCCCCGATCAAACGGCCTCGAAATAAATAGCAACATTAAAATATAGCATCTATTATTTTAAAGAAAGCTAGTGATACCTATATTATCAGTATTTGAGTTGGCTCCAAAATGGTTCAAAAATGAGTTGGGAAACTAAAAGGTTAAAACCAAAATTTTATTTTACAAATATATTTTCCAGGGTTATAAGAGTCTACAGTAGAAAACCCATGCAAAAATGGGTTAAAACGAGGTCCAAAATAAAGAAAAACTATTATTAGCCTTTACCAGTAAAAATCTCAAAATTTCAATTCAAAATTATGACTAAAAGGTGTTTTCAAAGATGTAATTAATGGGAAATAATAAAATTATGATTTAGGAGTTTACCCGAGCAAGAATAGTGAAAACCCCTAAGAAATTACCTCTTCTGAAAGCTTGGAGGCTCCAAAATGGTGAAAATCACAAATACGAGGCTTCATACTATTTTGTGAATAGTGATTCACGAACATGATCAACCCTTTGCATTTATGAGGATCAATACTAACTAGGACACTTAAATTGCCTTCACATTCGTGTCCAAGGCTTCACGTTTGCGAAGGCTGATGATTCAAGCCTTCACATTTAGGATAGCCTCGTAGCATTCACGAAGAGGGGGAAAATATCCTTCTTTTCATTCGCGGCTAAGAGGCTATATTCTCAATAAAAGATCTAACTAGCACCAAATATTAGCAAAAATGCTAATTTTACATCATTCTGAATCCTCCAAATGGACTCTTGGAATATATTTGAAACCCAATAGAAATAAACCATATATGCTACTAGACTATTTTCAACGTTCTAGATTCAATGGCTATGTTGGATTTAAAAAAAAAAGATTTTTTTCACTAAATTAACCCTTGTGATCCTTTTCTGCCAATTTTTCAAATGAAGGGTTGAAATGCAAACTAAAGGTTCCAAGACCGAACCAACCCAACGACAAACTCAAATTAGATATTTCAAACCTAGAAAAACTATCCAAATTGTCATTTGATACTCAAAACAATGAATATAGACTGAAGTCAACTATATGGCTTTTAAAGCCTCTAAAAAACTCAAACTCACTCAATCATTCTCGATCACATAGGGAATCATGCTAACCATTTCCACACTCTAAAATAAACATGTAGAAACTACAGAGAAGGATAAAATAGTCAAAATAAATAAACAGCAATTTCATGATTTAGGTGTGATGAACTAGACAACCACCCTGGCCTGAAGAACTGATCCTTGAGCCTTCACTCACATGAATTGATACTTTCATGAATTGAGTCAACCCGCTAGTCAGAATACGGTGCTTATGGACACAAGCAACCCCAAGTTGACCCATGGTCTGGTACCTGCTGTGAGCACTGAATAAAAATAAAAGTATTACAATATGTTCAGAAGATAAAGTGATAAGATACTGTCAATTGGAATACTGAAATACATAAAATGATATGTCTAAACCATCTGATAAACACTGGAAACTAGATTTTCTGTCTGAAAGCCTCTAAACATACGGAGTTGATGGGACAAACACAAAACTAACTCACACTAAACTGAACATAACGAAATAAAAAAAATAACTAAAATAACATGTGACATTCTCAATGGATGAAGACCCACCACTACTGCTGTGGGGAACTACTGAGCTGTCTAAGGATGGTCGAGAAACTATGCGTTTGAATCTATGTTATAAGACAACATAGCGTAAGATAAAAGTATACGATCAGTACTTTGAATGTACTGGTACGTGAGGTAAGGACTACCTAAAATCCATATGAAAACTAAACATAGATGCATAAACATATAAAAGTGAGAATGCAAGACCAAGCATAAACATGTACTAAAATAAACTGAATAACCGATGTTTGAATAACTAAATAACAGATATTTGTATACTTGGTCAAGCAAAACCCAACTATCATACTCTGAATACTGAATCGAGACTATGGGAGTTAGTTATAACCTACATGCCGCAATCTAAACTATTATGGTTCAACTTGTAACCTCAGTTGGAAGGGTGTTGGTACCTTTCTAGGGGTACCAACATATGACTGACGATGTGGATCCACAAGGCTGATGTCTCGAAGGAAGAGGGTGTCATGCCAAACTAACAGGGGACCCCTCATAATCTATGGTAGCTCCGTAGGTCTGAAACTTAGGGACTGCTACTAATGACTCATGCCTAACTGACGGGGGAGTCGCCATCCCTACATTTACTCGGTGCAAAGTGTTACTCCCAACTGAATGACACTAGTATTATATTCGTTTAACATGTTATGGTACTGTACTAATAGGTGCTCAGCATGAGCATGGTAATTTGAATATAGTAATAAAATCATGATCTGACTGACTTGCTGTTTGGAAATAAAATCATGTAAAATACATAGGTATCTGGTGCTCATAACCCGCTAAAATTGAATGATCACAGAAATATAATAACAACACTTAAAATAGTGGTATGAAATCACAGTTTAAAGATCCAAAACATAAGACATTTCAGTAATTAAGTGAATTACATGAACTACAATATGGGGATGAGTCAAACTTGATAAGACAACATATTAACATAATTTAATTCATAACTCGAAGATATAACATGGAATCACTTTAACTGAACATGAGTAATTGAAATTTAAAGCATGGAATAAACTTGTTTAGATGGGAAAACATGTTGACACGGATTGAATTCAAATTACTAGGAAATACACGGATTAAGTTCATAAGTTGCATGGATAATTTCATAAAATAAGATACAATTCATTCCTTAAATCAAAAAGAGGGTTTTAGAGCTCAATGGGTGAAAGGAACCCATTGATAAATACCCCACATACCTCAATTGGATGAATTCCTAGAGGAATATTAAAATCAAAACTTAAATTCTTGAGTTCTTGAGAGAAGAAGCTTGAATTTTGTTCTTAGGAAGAGAGAAAGGGTTTTGAATTGTATATTGGACACTTGGGGTTAAAGGAGTGGAAACAACATGTTTAAAGACCCCTTATTTCTTTTAAGGATGATTAGAAATGGTTTAGGGGTATGAAAAGACCTCCACGCCCACAAATTAAGTTAAAACGGAAAAATTTTACCATTGTGTTTTTACTGGGCAGCGTAGGCCAAAAGCATACCTGAGGGTGTGCGATGCATACCAAAAGCACACCTGAGGGTGTGCGGCGTATTCCAAAAGAACACCTGAGGGTGTGTGGCACCCACCAAAAGCACATCTTATCCAGTGGCTATTGCCAATTTCCATATGATACACGACCTTAGTGCAAGGTCTAACATGCGGGGCACACTCATTTTTAAGGCCTAGAAGCACCCCCAACTCAACCCATAACATCTAAACATGGTATACCAATTAAATGGGGGTCCTAAGGGTCATTTTTAATGCATTATTTTAGCGTTACAACTACAGGGTGTTACATTATCTCCCCCTTAGGAATCATTCACCCTTGAATGAAACTATTTAATATGAAGCTCTAAGAAGGATGAGATCGTACACTAAACACTCATGCGTTAAACCATGATTAAGTAACTGAATCTGAAACATGATACCTGGACTGAGCTGAGTTTCATGAATACATATTATGACATGAGGATAGTTATATAGCCAAGATAAAGAATGGGAGAGTTGAGTTAAGAGAAACCATTACGTCAAGATGAGTCTGAATTCGTAAGGAAAAGATGGGGATATTTGGCTTGCATATCTAATTCTACCTCCCAAGTGGCTTCCTCAACATACTGATTTCGCCATAGGACTTTAACCAAAGGAACTTCTTTATTCCTTAGCCTACGAATCTGACGATCAAGGATCTCAACTGGGACTTCTTTATAGGAAAGGCTACCCTTAATATCCACACTTTTTAAAGGAACAACAGAAGCTGAATCACCAATGCATTTCTTTAACAAAGAAACATGGAACACTGGATGCACTAATGCTAAATCTGCGGGCATCTCTAACTCATAAACTACCTTCCCAAAATGGCTTAAAATTTTGTATGGGCCAACAAAGCGGGTACCGAGTTTCCCCTTCTTATCTCTTCACTCCTTTTATAGGTAAAATTTCAAATAAACTAAGTAGCCAACCTCAAACTTAAGATCCCTTCTCTTTACATCTACATTAGATTTTTGATGATTTTGGGTTGTATTCAACCTCTCTCAAATTAACTAACTTTCTCCATCACCTTAAACACTGAATTTGGACCTACCAAAGCAGCCTGACCTACTTCGAACCAACCAATAAAAGATCTACATCTTCTCCCACAGAGAGCCTCAAAAGGAGTTATCTGAATACTAGAGTAATAATTATTGATGTAGAAAACTCAATAAAAGGTTAAGTGGTCATCCCAGCTACCCTTAAAGTCAATAACACACACCTTTAACATATCCTCTAAAGTTTAAATGGTCCTCTTCGCCTGTCTGAGAATAAAAATTTGTACTGAGGTGCGCCTTCCAAAAGGGAAAGGTAAATTGAGTACCTCTATCTGAAATGATAGAAAATGGAACCCCATATAACTTCACCAACTCCCTAAGATATAGCCTGGCATAATCCTTAGCTGAGTACGAAGTATGAACTGGCAAGAAATGGGTTGACTTTGTCATTCTATCTAGAATTACCCAAATTAAATTATGCTAACAACGCGTACGAGGTAACCCTATCACAAAATCCATATTGACCACCTCTCACTTCTAAGAGGGGATGCTAAACTCCTAAAGAATACCACTCGGACTTTGGTGTTCAACCTTAATCTGCTAACAGTTTGAACACTTAGCTACAAACTCAACAATATCTTTCTTTATACTACTCCACCAATAGATTTTCTGCAAGTCATGGTATATCTTAGTGGCTTTGGGGTGAATGGAATACCGCGCACAATGCACTTTTGCTAATATTTTTTGTCTTAAACCATCAACATACGAAACACATAAATTGCCCCGACAATGAAGCACACTATCTCTCCTATGGAAGAAACCTCCACCTTCTGATCTCTAACTGCCTCCTTCAACTTAACCAAACTAGGATCCCTATCTTGCTTTTCTTTTATTTCGGCAATCAATTAATATTCCAAACCATTCTGAACCCATATACTATCTTCAGCCGAATCAACCAACCAAACTCCTAACCTAGAAATTTGATGTATTTCACGGACTAACTCCTTCTTATCATCCTCAACATGGGCAACACTACTCATAGACAATCTACTAAGGGAATCCGCCACTATATTGGCCTTGCCTGGATGATACGACACACTCATATCATAGGCTTTCCACAACTCAAGCCATCTTCTCTGGCGAAGATTTAGGTCTTTCTGCGTGAACACATACTTTAAACTTTTGTGATATGTGAACACATCCACATAAACTCCATAAAGATAATGCCTCAAAATTTTCAAGTCAAATACATTAGCTTCTAACTAAAGATCATGGGTCGGATAATTCTTCTTATGAGGCTTAAGTTATCTAAAGGCGTAGTCTATGACCTTACCTCTATTCATCCATACATAACCCAGACCAACTTTACAAGTGTAACAATATACTATAAACCCATCTGTGATATCTAGGAAAGTCAAAACTGAAGCAGAAGTGAGTCGAGTCTTAACCTCCTAAAAACTCTTCTTGCAGGAATCTACCACTGAAATTTAACCTTCTTATGTGTTAGCCTCGACATGGGGTGAGAAATAGAAGAAACCCCTTCAACAAACCATCTATAATATTTAACTAAATCCAAGAAATTCCTGATATCGATGGAGAGCCGGGTCTCGGCCAGTTTCTTACTGCTTTGGTATTTTAAGGATCAACAGAAATGCCATCACCAGAAATAATGTGACAAACGAAAGTTACTGATCTCAACCAAAATTTACAATTACTGAACTTAGTGAATAATTGATGATCTATAAGGTTCTGCAACACAAATCCCAGATGGTCTGCATAATTATTCTCACCATGGGAATAGACAAGGATGTCATCAATGAAAACTATGATAAACATGTCAAAGTAACGATTGAACGCCCTGTTCATCAAGTTCATGAAAGCTACAGGGGAATTTGTTAGTCCAAAATAGATAACTAGGAATTCAAAGTGACCATTCCGAGTTCTGAAGGCTATTTTTAGAATGTCACTTTCTTTGACTCTAAGCTGGTGATAGCCGGATCTGAGGTCTATCTTAGAGAAACAACTTTACCCTGAAGTTGGTTGAATAAGTCATCAATTATGGTAAGAGGATACTTATTATTAATCATAACCTTGTTCAACAGACGATAATCAATGCACATTCTGAGAGAACTGTCTTTTTTGCACACGAATAGAACTGGAACACCCCATGGTGAAACACAAGGCCTGATAAAACCCTTATCTAAAAGATCCATCAATTTTTCCTTCAATTCTTTAAGTTTAGCTGGAGCGATTCAGTAAGGTGGAATAGAGATAGGTTAGGTATCTGGAAGGAGATCTATTTTAAAGTAGATTTCCTTTCAGGGGGGATCCTGGGAAGATCTTTAGGAAATACATCTAGAAATTCTCTTACTACTAAAACTGAATCAAGACTTGGAGTTTCAAAATTTGAGTCCTTGACTTGGACTAGATAGTAAACACACCTCTTAGATATCATTTTTCTTTCCTAAAATAGAAAACAAGATGACCTTCAAGCACTGAAGTACTGCCCCTCCATTCGATAACTGGCTTATTAGGAAACTGGAACTGGACAATTCTATTTTTGTAATTGACAATGGTATAGCATGAGTGGAGCCAATACATGCCAATAATGACATCAAAATCAGTCATCTCTAACTTCACAAGATCGAATAAAGAAACTTTATGAGACACTTAATCGGGCAAGTTCTAGATACCCGTCTGGATACAATGGACTTACCCACTGGGGTAGACATTGAGAAAGGCTCTACTAATATTTTGGGACTGACATTGAAGTCTATATTTATATAAGGAGTCAGAAAAAAAGTGAAGCTCTAGGGTCTAACAAGGTAGAAACATGCAGATGGAAAACTATCAACGTACCCATAACCATATCAGGAGAACTATCCTGCTCACGACGAGTCTAGAGAACATATAGCTTATTCTGGCGTTGCCCACTGGTGGCACTGGAAGTGGCACCCTACTGAGTTGGGTGACCTGCTGGTGCTGTTAAAGAATTAGTCTGGCCTTGCTGGTGATTATTTCTATCCCTCCACATGCCCACAAGGCACTCCCTTACCCTATAGCCTACCATATCTAAAACACACATCACTGTCTGTCTTATACGCACCCTAATGATTCTTACCACACTTCCTACAAAGTGGATTGGTATGACCACTATTCACACTACCCTAAGGCTTAGAATCTAGCACCCTATCCAAACTATCCTGTGGAATAGCGCTGAAAATTTCTGGCGAAATTAAGAACAGTTACCACCTTCTGACCTTGGCTGAGAAAAATTGAAACTACCTGTTCTAGCCCTCATATTCCTTCTCTTTTTCTCCATAAGTTTCTCCTCCTTAATATGCTGAGCATCCATAAGTCTAGACAGATCCATATCCTTAATCAACATGGCAGTCCTACACTCCTTGAACATGCTATTAGATACACCAGATACGAACTTACTCATCTTGGACCTAGAGTCAGCCACCATAGATGGAGCATAGCTCACCAACTGAGTTAACTTGAGTGAGTACTCCTTCACACTCATACTCCCTTCTTCAAATTTAGGAATTCTTGAACCTTAACTTTCCTTAACTCCAATGGGAAGAACGAGTCTAAGAAATTTATGGCAAACTCCACCCACTTAGGCCCTACCTCAACACCTCTATCCTCCTTCAACTGCTTGAACTAGGTGTGAGCTACTCTTTGCAATTGGTTAGCAGCTAAGTCTGCACTCTCAATTGAACTAATACCCATAATGTCTATCACTTTTTTCACTCCATCCAGAATCTCCTGTTGATCCTCCTCAAACTTGGATCCAGAAAACATAGAGGTATTTATCTGGTTGAAGTCTTAGACCTTAGCTGCAGTCATATTTATCACTGGATTGGCTAGGGAAATAGCCTGCTAAAAGTTCTGAGCAACTACAAAATGGGCCAAGACTATGAAAGCGGCCCTGAACTCAGCAAGAGAAATATGGTCGCTTAGGGATATTCCTAAATAGGTAGTGGTGAGGAATAATCCCCATTTTTTCTTCCGTTGTTTCTTATAAAAGGAATTATCTGTAAATAGAATGAAGGAGAAGTTAGAAATAGGGATTCAATAGAGTTCATGCTCTTTCGCATGACATGAACACTGAAAGAAGGGAAACTTTTCTAAAAACATTTTGTAGCCTCTTGTCCAGAACCCAGGGTCACCCCCTAGTCGCAACACGGTGCTTAAGGCCATAAGTAATCTCAAGCTAACACATGGTCTGGTACCTCCTGTGAGCACTGAATAAAAATAAAAGTAAAACAATATGTGTGGAAGATAAATTGTAAGGTACTATCAATTCGAATATCGAAATACATAAAACGACATGTCTAAAGCATATAATAAATACTAAAAACTAGACCATCTATTTGAAAGCCTCTAAACATACGGAGTTGATGGGAAAAATCCCCAACTAACTCTAACTAAACTGAGCATAACAAAATATGGAAATAACCAAAATAACATGTCACGTCCTCGATGGATGAGGACTCACAACTACTGTTGTGGGGAACTGCTGAGCTTTCTACGGATGGTTGGGAGACTATGCATCTGAACCTATGTTATAAGATAACATAGCGTAAGAGAAAAGTATATGATTAGTACTTTGAATGTACTGGTACATAAGGTAAGGACTAACTAAAATACATATGGCAACTGAACATGGATGCATGAACATATAAAACTGAGAATGCAAGACCAAGCATAAACATGTACTGAAATGATCTGAATAACTGAATAATAGATGTATGAACAACTGAATAACGATATCTATATACTTGGTTATGCGAACCTGAACTATCATACTATGAATACTAAACCGAGACTGTGGGAGCTAGCTATAACCATAATGCCGCAAACTGAGCTATCAGGTTCAAACATGTAACCTCAGTTGGAAGGGTGTTAGTACCGTGCCAGGGGTACCAACACAAGACTGACGATGTGGATCCACAAGGTTGATGTCCCAAAGGACGAGGTTATCATGCCTAACTGATGGGGGACCCCTCATAATCTATAGTGGACTTAAGGGTTGTGACTAACGACTCATGCCTAACTAACAGGCGAGCCACCATTCTTGCATCCACTCGGTTCTAAGTGTTACTCCCAACTGAATGACACTGGTATTATTATTCTCTTAACTTAATATGATACTGTACTAATAAGTGCTCAACATAAATAAGATAATCTGAACAAAGTAATAAAATCATGGTCTTACTGACTTATTGCTTGGAAACAAAATCATGTAAAACACATAAGTATCAGGTGTTCATAACCCACCAGCACTGAATGATCACAAAAATATGATAACAACATTTAAAACAGTGCTATAAAATCATAGTTCAAAGACCCAAAATATAAGATATTTTAATAGTTGAGTGAAATACATAAACTTGAACAAGGGGATGAGTCAAACTTGAGAAAACAACATATTCACATGATTTAATCCATAACTCAAAGATTTGACATGGAATCAATTGAATCGAACATGAGTAATTGAAATTTAAAGCATGAAGGAAACTAGTTTACATGGGAACACATGTTGACAAGGCTTGAATTTAAATTATCAGGAAATACACGAATTAAGTTCATAAGTTGTATGGATAATTTTATAAAATAGGATACAATTCATATAAAATAAGGGCTTTGAATCGTATATTGGATGCTTGGGGTTAAGAGAGTGGAAATAACATGTTTTAAAACCCCTTATTTTATTTAAGAATGATTAGAAATGGTTTAGAAGTGTGAAAAGACCTCCACGCCCTTAAATTAAGTCAAAACGGGGAAATTTTGGCACTATGGTTTTTCTGGGCGGCACACGCCAAACGCACACCTGAGGGTGTGCGGCGCACGCCAAAAGCACACCTGAGGGTGTGCGGCGCATGCCAAAAGCACACCTGAGGGTGTGCGGCGCACGCCAAAAGCACACCTGAGAGTGTGCGGCGCATGCGAAAAGCACACCTCATCCATTGGCTATTGGCATTTTCCAAGCAAAGCACGAACTTAGCACAAGGTATAACATATGACACACACTTATTTTTAAGGCCTCAAAAAAAACCCCAACTCAACCCATAATATCTAAATATGGTGTACCATCGAAATGGCGATCCTAAAGGTTATTTTGAATGCATTATTTGAGTGTTACAACTACATGGTGTTACAGATACCTTGTTACCAAAAGTCACAAAACTTGAAGTTCTACCACGTGATCCCTACAACACGGCCTAAACTGTCCTACCATGATAACCACGGGTACCTCTACTAGAAAAATCTCTACCTTGGGAGGTTAATCCATTAAACTTACCCTGACAATACACCTTCTTTATGTCTTCCTGAGTAACCTGGTTAATAGACTCGATCATCTTGGCGTGTTCAATAATACTCTAGAAAAAAGCCCCAGAAACTACCATCTAGATTGTAGCCAACTGATATATACCATCTAACTCCTTCACAAACTTTTAAATCCTCTCAGATTCGGTGGAGATACTAATAGCTGAATATCTAGATAAGGTGTGAAAACATGCCTTATACTCAGCTATAGACATTGAGCCCTACTCTAAATTATCAAACTCATCCCTCATCTGATCTCTATACAGCACAAACCTCTCCAAAAAAGCCTCAAAAAATTGAGTCCAAGTCGTAGCAAGCAAACCCAAAAGTCTACAATGGCCAAGCGACCTCCACTAATTCCTAGCCACATCCATCAAATGATAGGTGGTATAAGCAACTCTATGAGACTCAAGGGATCCAAGATTATGTAACTTATGCTAGGAATTAATCAAAACTCATAGGCATCCTCGTTAATAGATCCATTATACTTAGATGGACACAAGCAAATAAACCTTTCAAATGTCTTCTAATTATCAAAAGACATAACTGCAACCAAAGCACCTAAAGGAATAGTAAGTCTAGTAGTCAAAGAGTTCACGAGTGAGAATACCATAGATGATGGTTATACCCTACGAGTAGTAATACCATAAGCAGATGTCAGCATTGATAGTGTGATATCCTCCAAATGACTTAAAAATAAACCAGAAGACCCTGAACACTAGGGTGTCGATTGAACCCTGTGAAACCTAAGCTAGCCCCACACATTCCTTGAATACACAACCTCAAGCTCGAGAGAAACCTCTCTAGCATATCCTCTAGCTTGGGAAGCTCCTCATACTTGTCTTATACTTCTGGGTCGACCATGACCCCTGCCTCATTCTCAAATTGGGGCACTCATAACAAGTGTCGGCTCAGAATCTCTAGCCTCTATGGACCTAGTCCTTACTGTTGCACAGAAAATAGAGGAATACAAGTTTAGAATGTTAGGTATGAATGAATCACACGATAAGGAATTATATTAGAGAAGTTTTTTTTGAAAGATATCTTATGTCATCTTGAATATAGATACGGACATCTATGTACCGATCCGCGAGACTCTACTAGACATCATTCTCTTACACTTATGAGATCGATAAACCTAGTCTCTCTAATACCAATTTATCACGACCTAACAATAGAGTCATGATAGTACTTATCGCAGTCCAGCCATGATAAGTAAGCCAACCAATCAAAAAGAAAAAAAAATCCACAACAAGTAACAATAATAAAAAGATGATACTTCTAGAACGAAGTCATGCAAACTCAAAAACATAAACAAAGTGGAAATTTGAAGAAAAAAATTAACATGAAATCCCTAAACCTGGTGTCATAAGTGTAGAGTATCTAAATATAACTCAAAAATACTGAAAATATGAATATTTGTTTCTAAGAACAAGTAAAGACATCTAAAACAGGTAAGATTAGGTTTGGAGTTAGTTCTAAAAGCCCTAGAGCATGCCAGTACCTCGATCACTACTCGGATAAGCACAAAATCAATTATCGCATCCTGTTATCGTACTCGAATCTACACTGAAAGGGCACAATTGAGGTTAGTACGATCCACTTGTACTCGGTAGGTATCATAGACCGACTGAAATATATGTAAAATAACACTATAAGCACATCACTTGTAAGCAGAAAAGTTTTCAAAGGGTAGCTCACACTGTCTCCACTTGTACTCACTAGGTATTATAGACCGACTGAAATATAAGTAAAATAACATTATGAGCACGTCACTTGCAAGCAGAAAAGTTCTCAAATAATAGCTTACAGCTCTCAAGATAGGACCTACGGGGGGTTCGCAACCCATATATTATATCTCATATCTCATGGGTTCGCAACCCGTATACTATATCTCATATCTCAAATCTCAATTCATCTCTTCGGTTCATGTTCACATAGAGAAATTTTATAAAAATGTCTCACTTCTTTCAGAAATAGTGTTGCTCAATGGTACCAGTATCTCATGAATGTGTCTGTGTGTGTGTATATATATATATATATATATATATATATATATATATATATATATATATAATGAGGATGTAGTTCTCACAATCAAATTAGTATGAGGAAATTCAATCCACCCAACGCATATATAAGTGAGCCTAAAATTCCACTTCATACATCCACATTTCATGAATATCAACTCTAATTTGACACCATCAGAATAAATATGTGTGTAAGTCATCATTAGTATTATAAAAATCCCTAACACGAGAATTTCTATAACGATAAAGACAATCAATACTTAATAAGTCCTATGAATAACAATCCAAGCCCTCACACGGGCATTATATCTTGAATAAAGACATTTTAAATGCACAGACAAGGCCAATAGTGTCAAATAAAGTCCCCAGGCAACACAGAATATCAGTTATCACAAGTCAACAACAATAGAATATAAGCCCCCGCTCAAGCATACAACAGCAATAATAATAGAAAACTATAAACCCCATAGTTATTTTTTTTCATTCCATAGCTTACTTTACTTACTTACTAACTACCCAACTCAATTTGAAAGAAGTTAAGAAATAACCTACCTCAAAAGGATGAAATTTAATTCTGCAGTACCTCAAAATAGAGCTTTCTCCTTTACAACGGCCTCAAAATCAACAACAACATCCAAATATAGCATTTATGCATTAAAAGAAAGTTAATGACACTCACATTGCCCGTTTTGAGTTAGTTCAAAATAGGTTTGAAAATGCAAGGGGTAAAACTAAAAGTTTATTTTAAAAATTTTCAAGTTATAGGAGTCTACAATTAAAACCCATGCAAAAACGGGTTAAAAACAAAGTCCAAAACGAAAATAAAATCTTTTTAAGCTTTACCGATAAAATCTCAAAATTTCATTACAAAATCATAATTAAAAGGTGTTTCGAAGATGTAATCAATGGTAAGTAATGAAAATATGATTTTAGAGTTTACTCAAGCAAGAATAGTAAGAAAACCGTAAGAAATCGCCTCTTCCCGAAGCTTGGAGGTCTAAATAAGGTGAAAATTGCGAAAAAAGGCTTTTATACTATTCTATGAACAATGACTCGCGTTCGTGAGGGACAATACTGACGGAAACTCTATAATGGCCTTCGTGCCAAGGCTTTGCGTTGGCGAAGGCTGATGAGTTAGGCCTTCGCGTACGGGACAACCTCGTTGTGTTTGGAAAGAAGGAAAATATCCTTCTCCGCACGCGGCCAGAGGCCTGCATTCATGAAAAGGATCTGGCTTACACCAGGTATCAACAAAAATACTAATTTTGCATGATTTTAATCCTCCACATGGATCCACGAAATTTGTTCGGGACTCGACAAAAATAAATCATTCATACTACCAGGCTATTTTTGACATTTCAGGCTCAATGGCAATGTCAGATTTTTGAAAAAAAATTACTTTCAATAATTACAAATTTGTATCCGGGACTCCTTTTTGATAATTTTTCAAAAGAAGGATCAAAGTGCAAAATAAAGGTTCTGAACTCGAACCAACTTCGCTACTAATCCAAATTCGACATCTCAAATCTAATTGAATTGTTCAAATTATCATTTGACACTAAAAATAACGAATGTTGACTGAAGTCAGCTATATGATGACTTTTAAAGCCTTTAGAAACCACAAACTCATTGAAATTATCTCCACTCGCATCGAAAATCGTTTCACCCATCTCACACCTCAAAATTAACATGTAGCAACTACGGAGAAGGGAAAAATAATCGAACATAAAAAACAAGATTTCACAAGTCAGATCATTACAATATAAATTTTAAATTTTTAAATTTAACCAATTTCCCGCAAAGTATAGATATGGGACATTGTATATCATTTTATTTGTTTCTTATTATTGTTGACTTGGGAGTTGGTATTGATTAAAAAATATTTGTGACTAATTTAATTTGTACTTTGAATTCTTTTATTTCTTTTTAGTTAATATTTGTTTAAAATATGAAGTTAAAAGATTTAGTTTTATTCTCTTTCTCTTTCTCATTTAATTAGAAGAAAAAAAGCTCTGACCTTTCTTCACCCAAAATCGACTGCAACCCCATCGGCAATCGTCGCTAGTTTATTCACCTATTTATTTATTTATTTAATTGTGAAGTTGATTCTGATTTAACCTAGCTACGACAAATGTAGAGATAACATTCTCATTTATGAAGTACGTAAAAAAAGAAATATTGAGTAGCATTTAAATTAAATAAAAATATTTAAATGATTGTTTAGTATGTTACATAGAGGGTGGTGTTCTTGAATGTAAGTAATGATGTCATTATTTGACCGTTTTTAGAATATGAAAACTTGTCGAGTATAATTGTAAATGAATGATTTATATTTAGAAATTAGTTATATTATTGTTCATTTTTTGTTGATTGATTTATCTTATAGACTGAAATGACGAACAATTCAGTCGATTTAATCAATAAATTAACTTGACATTCGGAAACTCCGAATCCTGAATCCCCTCAGCGTAATAAAGACGTGAACTTTGAACCTCCAAGCAGAATTCTAAAAAGAAAAGAAAAAAAAAAAAGACAGAGTAGATGTGAGATTTGAAAATGAATGCATTTGTAAAGGGCGCTTACTAATCATTTCACCATAGTACCCAAATATAAGCACTCTGCATGTTTAAAGAAATCAAAAGGTGTTTATAAACTTAATTAATCAAAAACTGTTTTAGGGTGTGTTTGATTTGAAAGAAAATATTTTATTAAAAAATAATTAACTTTTTACTTATTTTTTAATATTTAGTCCCCGAGCAATCAAATGTAATGTCAAAAAATATTATGGGGTGTGGAGTAGAAGTTTGGAGGTGGCAGGAGAATGGGATATATGGTCACTGTGTGGAGGCCGGTGGGAAGGAGGTAATGAGCCGGAAGGCCTTTTTTTGTTTTCCCATCCACTCATATATACAAATTTATATTTTTTTTTACTTTCATTAAAAAAATATTTTTTTATTTTAAAAAAAATATTTTTCTAGAAAATATTTTTTAAAATATTGTAATAACCGATCAAACATATGAAAAAATTAAAAAATAATTTTTTTTTTATCAAACACACTATAAATCTTTTTCAATGAACGAAAGATAAGATGAAACTGAAGGTGGCAAATACATGTGAATAATGAATATACTCCAAAATTATGGCCAACATTTATCCAAAATAGTTTCGTATGCACATGAAAAAAGGCTAAGCTAGCTGTTGTTGTTTTTTCAGCATTTTGACATGATGACATTTGACGACCCTGATGATTATCTCACTCCATCTAGAACAAATGATTAAAAAATGACTGTTCCCACGGAAAAGACCCCTCATGATGAATTGCATGTACTTAGAATATAATACTATACAAAAATAAAACCATGAAATGAAAAAGTCAATATATATGACCCACTGCTTAACGAGGGCCTTTCTTTAACAGCTTGAAAATATTGACTTGAAGAAAAAGATCAATTGCATGCCAAATGTTGGATGAAGACGTTGAGGTCGAATGCGATATCCATTAATAAATAAAATAAGATATAGTGTCATTTATGATAATATAGAGTGGCGATGGAGCAAGAAATTTTATTGAGGAGTGTTAATAAAGGTGGCTCAATGATACTTATGATCTAAATTGAAATTTCAACAAAGGCCTATTTTCATCATAAAAAAAAAAAATTCATATATAATTTTTTCTGCCATTAATTTCTTAAGGATATATATTCATTTTCCCACCAACTTCTTCTTTCTACGTGAAAAATTGTGTGAAATATTAAATCACATGATATTTGTCGGATAGGACATGATTGTCTACTTATTCAATTTTATGATAACTTAAGTGACTACATATAGAGGCGGCTCAATGATATCATGAAAATATTATTGAGGAGTGTCAATAGAGGTGGCTCAATAATACTTGTGGTCTAAAGCGAAACTTCAATAGAGGCCTTAAAATTTTCATCATAAAAAAGAAAATTTATATATAACTTTATTTGATATTAATTTCTCGAGGATATATATTCATTTTCTCACCAGCTTCTTTCTTCACACGTCCTACGTGAAAAATTGTGTGAAATGCACGCTTCTTACATGTCAAATCACATGATATTTGTCATGTAGGATGAAAATGTCTACTTGTTAAATTTTATGATAGTTAATTAAGTGACTATATATATACACTCAAAATTGGAGTGCATAAATGCTAGCTAAGGCCATATTTATAAATTATGTCAAAACAAGATTACTATTATATATAAAAGAGAATAATAAACTTTGATAGTCCTCACAAGACTATTTTCGTAATTTCAATTAATTTGTTAATCTAATAAAATTATGGCTGGTAGTTGATATAGAGATATTGATAAAACTATTTCATTTCTTTACTTGCCAAATGAGATTTTGTATGTGGTGTGTCATAATTTGAGAAATTATTATTGAGTTTTTTCTTGAATTTTTAATTGTTTAACTAATTTTTTTTTAAATAGAGAATAGAAAGGAAATTATAAAGTGGGAAACCAAATCTTCACCAATATAGTGAAAGTTTAGGTTGACAATCAACTGAATTATTTAGAATCCCCTGTTATTAACTAATTGATAAATCTCTTAACTAATTGTATAAGGTTATATTTATTTATGATGAACGGGGTATGGTTCTCAATGTTTGCTAATTACATTTTATGAATTGAATGGGATTTTTTATGAGCAATTTTATCTTACTTTTGAAATTATCAATAAAATCTTTTAAATATTGAAAGCTGAAATTATTGATAAAGTTAAATGAAGGTAGTGGTATCAATAAGATCAGATTATTTTTAAAATATATTTTTTAATTAATTGAGAATTAATATTCTTAGGCATAAATTAAACATAAAGAACTAATAGATTCTCGATGTTCATTTTGATAAATTTAATTTTTTTTATTTCGTAATTAAAAGTAAAATTAATTTTAAATTACCATATTAACTAACTTAAATTCTTGCCACATGAAATTATGAACAAAATTAAAACTTAGTAAATATCTGAAGAAATATATTTTTATTTATAGCTATATAATATATGTTCATAAACTCATAAAAATATTAATATTTTTCAATTAATATTTTTTAATTTATAGTCTTTGTGAATTGTAATTATTTTATTTATTTAATCATATTATTATATAAAATATTAAATTACTTGAGTTGGACTCAGGCTTAGCACGAGCCTTATAAAACTAGTGTTTCATATGAATAACAATAATGATGATGGTTGTGTATGAGTGGGTGTTTGAATGTGCTTATAATTTTTCACTTATAAATTAAAAGTCATAAGTTAAAAATTTTAACTTATGATTTTTAATTTATTTTTATCTTTTTAGCTTAAAAATAAGTGCTTAAAAATAATTTTTTTATTTTATTCAAATTCTTTTTTAATTTATCTAAACACTTCAAAAATATTTAAAAATTATTTTTAACTTCTTAACACTTAAAATAAATTAACTTAAGTAGCTTAAAAAACACTTAAAATAAATGTAATCCCAATATGCCCTGAATGAGGAAATAAGGCTACTTCCTACGTAATCCAAATAGGCTACGGATACTACTAAATAATTCATCCGTTTCATAATAAATGAATTGTTAAATTTTGACATATAAATTAAGAAAAAAGCATTAAAGACATAAATTTAATACAACTTTCTATTTTTATTCCTATAAAAAAAAATTGACCTTGTAATAACTTTTCAAAAGTTAATTGATTGTCAAGTCATAAGGATAAATTTAAAAAAAAAATTCAATAATTCACTTATTTTAAAATACCAATAAATACCCAACAATTCACTAATTCTAAAACGGAGAGAGTATAATATACTACATGAATAGCAGTAGATAAATATGTAACTTTAGCTTTTGAATGAAGATTTATAGTCGCACTTGAATAAAGCAAAACGTTGAAATGACAAATGAGTTGGGCGACTACGAAGAAGCCAAATAGGCGGCAAATGGGAGGTCGTTTCCTCTTCTGGAGACAGCCCATAGAGAGGAGAACCACCACCTCATCTTTGCGACTAACACTACAATTTAAATTAGCAAAATTAACTAAAACAACAACTTAACTTATAAAATTACTAGATATTTCTTCACTTTAAAAATATTATAAATATTTCAATATTTATTATTTTTATCTTGTATAGTTAAAAATTGAGATACGTGTAAAAAAAATCTCTCATCCTACACCCTTACTTTACCAAATTTAGAAATGATTTTCTCCTCATTCTATGCTAGTTTTACAGCTGTGGTTTCTCCCTTTTTTACTCTAATTCAAACTTTTGAATTAAGGTAAAATTTTCTCCTAAAATCATATTCAATATCTTCTAATCATATTTTACGATTTTTTTTTTTTCAAAAAATAATAATTTTGTACTGTTTTTACAAAGTGATTTTTTGGTGACATTGTTGAACAAAGTCTTTGATTATCGTTTATTTCAGTTTATATTGTTTGAATTAACATAATAAATAGAGATTCGGAACCATCTTTTAGCCTTGGAATCTCTCAATTAGACATTATCAAACAATATGAAGAAGTTGTAAATTTTGTTCCTGATATTTTTAACTATGAATCTGATGATTGTAATGAAAGTAGATCAAGCTATATAAACGATCCATCTACTATGGAGAAATTGCGCAAAAGTCAAAAGAATAAGAAAAAAGAAGTACGTGTTTCTAAGAAAAGAAGATCTAACATTTTTGGAGGTAAAGTTCCTGCTAAAATAAGAAGAGTTGTTGAAGTCATTTCCAGATATGAGCTTTCAAAAGTATTTGCATGTTCAGATCTGGGCAATATTAGGCTGAGATACATATTTAGACATACATGATACGTTTTTCAATTTTTGTATCTCTGATTCTTTGTTTATACTTTTAGATGTATCTCGTGTTTTTTAAGTGTTATTGAAATAAGCATACCACAAGATACATGCTTATAAGCTTAAAAATACATATTATATTATCTTGTACCATTGGTTCACTGTTTATGCATTTATATCTATCTTGTGTTGTCTAACTTTTATTGAAATAAGCATACCAAAAAATACATGTAAGTTTAAAAATATATATTGTATTATCTTGTATATATGGTTACCTGATTATGCATTTAAATTTATCTAGTGTTTTTTTAAGTATTATTGAAATAAGCATTCAAAAGATACATGTTTGTAAGTTTAAATATACATATTGTATTATCTTGTATAATTGGTTATCTGTTTATCCATTTATATGTATCTTTCATGTCTTATGTTTTAGTGAAAAATCATACAAAAGATACGTATTATAAGTTTAAAGATACATATTGTGTCATCTTGTATCTCTGGTTCTATGTTCTATGTTCATACATTTTTGTATTGCTTGTTCTATGTTATTGTAGATGTATGTATGTCATGTTATTTTAGTATTTTGATGCTTTTTTTTTTAAGAATTAAGTTACGTTATAAAGTAGATTTCACTGCATTCTCTAAGATACGAAAGTTCTTGCAATTTAAAGTTTAAAGATGAGATTAAAGAGGTTGACGGACAAAAAGTTATCGACTTATTTGCAAAGATAATTTTTGAATGTTATCTCAACATCCCACTATCTAATTATATTTGAAAAATTACCAAATGTCTTCTTATACTTGAGATCGAGCAAGAAAATCAAAAAGAGATGCATGTGTTTGTCAAAGGCAACATTCTTGGATTTTTCATCTATGAATTTGCCTTGATAACTGATTTGAAGTGTTATGAAATTGTTGAAGATTTCAGATATAATAATTCTTCTCCAAGTAGATTGATGCGAAGGTATTTTTCCCCAATCAACAAAGGTAGAACTTAAAACACTTGATTTTGTAGCAAGTACACTATGGTTTATCTGGAAAAAAAAAAAAGATACAGATTTGTTCTGTTCTGAGATATGACAAGCTAACCGAAAAAATTTTGAAGGACCTATCTCAAAATGAAAGCTTTTCACCTTGTGTATTATTCACAGGACAAGTCACTTTGCAGAACAGGCTCAGACATTCAGTCCCAAGGACTTCAAATTTTTATTAACTATTTGATGATCATATAAAAAATCAATATAGTCTTTGAATAGCAAGTAATGCAGTGTATATATTACTAATTTTTATAAAGTTCTGTAATCAACTAGGAAAATCAAAATCTTTCAACTCTTTAACTTTCAGCAAGATCCTTGTCATTTTCTTTTTATCTTCCAGGTTAAAAGAACAAAACAATCAAATTTTCTTAACTACTCCTTCTGTCTCAACGGGTGTGACTGAACCAAAGATTAAAAAATGAAAGAACGGCATTTGAAACTTGTAACTAAAACAAGTTATGGAGGCTATTAATCATGTTATTAGTGGTAAAATAGAAAGTTCAATCGTAAGTTGTTTCTAATGATATGAACAGATACATGAATTTATTATCCTCAGATTTATTCATTCCAATATGGATCCTGGATAAATAGAATTTATAATGTAAATGTATCTGGTCATTTGACGTTAACCATCTGCAGGTTTCTCCCTTAACATCTGAACTGCACGTCCTTTAGCCCTCCAAGCCTTCCGATAGTTCATGTCTACACCAAAAGTATATTTAATATCTTCGATTATGTCATTTGACGTGTGTATTCTTTTATAATTGACAAGTTTCAAAACAACAAAACCACTAACAAAATCAATTGTAGCTTGAAGTTGTGTAAAGATTCTAGCTTTCAACGGGCATGTGTGAACATCTTGAAAAAATTAAATTTTAAAGAGGTCAGTACCCCGCCGACATAATGCCTTAAATATCCATATACAATCCTCCGAACGACATTTTAGGACATAGCTTCAATCATACAGAAAAAACCTCATAATATGTTAAAAAATTAAGATTTATTTTATCGTACAGAAAAAATTAACGAGAGGTACATATATGTACTATCGTGCACAATATGTATCTTTAACACTACTAATATGTATCTTGGTATGCTTATATCACTAAGACTAAAACATCAAAAGATACATATATATATATACACAACCCGAACCAGAGAGACAAAATGAAAAGAAATGTATCTAGTTGAAAATATGTATCTCGGCCTACTAAAAATAACAAAAATAGAATTGCGTAAAACAACAATCAATTTTATGTTAAATTCATAATTGAATAAACAAGAGACAAATAACTATGTTTGAAATGTTAAACAAAATACAAATCTTATTTTGTCAGATCTTTTCACATAGAAATTGAAGGAATATTCAATGGCATACAATGCCATAACTGCAATATGAATACAATTGTCCTTGTAGATTTGTCCAACCTTAACTTCACTAATCTTGCAATCCGTAATGATCTTGCTCCCCTTCATATCGAATAAAGACGACGGAGAAAAACAATTAGAATTATAACTAATTAATTTCGCAACATCTTCACACGAATTATCCAAATACACTACTACACCAGCTTTTCCATCAAACAATATCTCACTATCAGATTTATCTATTGTAGTGATGATAAGTGGATACATCCCAAAATCAAGCTCACTTTTCTTAATTTCAATTTAAAGCTTCACACCCATCTCATTACGAATCAACAACGATGCCTCATTACCATCAACTATGTAATGAGTCTCAATTTTTTCTGCTTTCATCAATTTTCAGTTCTACAGCAATGGCCGAAATCAATTTACCATACGTTACATGTTCACTAACAACGATTCTATCACTCTTATAGCCTTTGTACTTTATATCGTTAATCCAAACGCCGGAATAACGTAATAACACTGAAATATTCAATGCAATTACTTCAAACAAAATCAGGAAAACAAAAAAAAACTGTATGAATAGTTTCTATCCGAAAACTTATTACGGAAGAGATTTTGTTTAAAAAGGTGAAATAACAAATAAAATACCTTTTTCGTGAAATTTTATTGAGTTTTTATCATTATTAGTTAGGTTAATTGCTAAATTAATGCCAGTTTAATTGTTACGTTCCTTAAATTATGCAAATTAGCTGAACTGTTAAATGTATTTGTAGGATGTATCTCACATTAGTTATAAGTATCATCAAAGGCTAAAAAGTGGGATTTTCTAAAATTTAGAAAATAATTGAGATTTAAATAAATAGCAGTAAACATGTCGCTATATAGGTAATTTTTATATTTATATTTTACTTCTAAAAAGAATCATGTAATTTATTGTGATCAATTCATTTAAAAATTTACTTTAATAAAAAGAAAATATTTTAATTTACTTAATCATTATATTATCAGCACACCTTCTCATGTACTGGCCTACTTTCTTTCATAGGATTAAGTATGTGGAAATTGTGTTGGTGAAACTCGAATCCAAAATCATTAGGGTCGTTTGGTTGAAAAATAATTATCTCGAAAATAATTAATTTTGGGATTAGTTATCCCATAATAATTTATCTCACAATTCGTATGAGATAACTTATCTCATTACTATGATACAAATAGTGGGATAAGTTATCCCGATATTAACTAATACCTCCACTCAAACATGAGATAAAATAATTTTTCATTTTATTTCGAGACTATTTATTCCCTATACCTTACCCCAAACGACTCCTTACAGTATTGTGATATCATATTAAAATGATCGAATCTAAAATCATTATAGTGTTGTGATATCATATTGAAATGGTAATAGGTTCAGAATTTTAGTAAGAAGATGTAAATATGAAGACAAAAAAAATCTACCTAACTTCACCCGTGTATCTAAGTATGTGATCTAATTAATCAAAAAGTTTTAACTCTTTAAAATTACATTTCTGCTTTTCATCCAACTCAATATGCCCCGCTCCAAAATTATTAGAGATATACTTTTATTTACATCATTGACCCATGCAACAGGAAAAATTACACAAGTGGACGAATGTCAACAATGTGGACTTTTGGATTATACGAAAAGACAGCCTTATTGGCACAACATCTAAAGTCTAAACTACGTAAGTAATAGTGGTATTTATTTTGGATGTACATACATTTAATTTCTCATGTCCCTCGTGATCCAAGTTCCAACCAACACCTTACATCATGCTTCGCTTTCTTTATATTTTTCAAGAATTTCAACTTCTTTTCCAGATACATTTGCTTCTAACTACCAAATTAATTCTTTGTAATCATTTCTTGGACCATGTTTTCCTTCTTTTGGATTTTCTTCTCTTTTTTTTTCATTATTTAATAGTGCTCTAATTGAGAATTATTACCTCGACTTCAGGAAAGTTTTGTTACTTTTGAAAATGTAGGTTTTACCAAAGTAAGAATCTCATGATGAAGAGATATTTAATTAATTAGCTGTCTGTCTTAACTAAATAATAGATTTTGAATATATATAGTAGCAAAAGCCAAGAGGTAATCGTTGCAATTTGATTTACCAGACATGAAAAAGAAAATTTTGAACAGAGAAGTTTATATTTCAAAAGTTCAAAATGTACGTGATTTGTCACGATTCGAGCCGGGGCCCTAGCCGTAACGAGCATCCCGAACCATGGAGGCCTGGACGTCCTTTTACTTCTGATAATCATGCACAATACTCAAATAATAAAGAAAAGATGCAGAAATATAATTCATTTCGAAATTCATGGTCATACTCTGAGTTCAATCTTAACACTACAGAAAGAAATCCATCAACATCTAAACATCATCTGTTTTAGTCTGCGAAATCTCTAATACATACGAAAAGTAACAACCTGTTTGAAACTGGGATAAGGCCCCCAGTGGACCTAAGCCAAAACAAATGATAGGTGACTGGAAAGAAATAGGCCTTCCGGATTAAAGAAGGCTCACCAACTGCACACTTCACTCGTATCTGAAAAACTCTACGGCTTTATAGGACCTCTAGACTGAGCCTCAGACCCTGAAATATATGGGGTCAATAAAATTGTACTGGTACGCAGAGCAATCCACAATAGTGAATTTATACATATATAACATAGGCGAGAGCAAGTCATAAAACACTATGCATGAAATAGTTTGAAATACATGGGCCATCTCAAATGATCTTAAAACAATCTTGTCAATGCAATTCTATGCTCTATATTACTTCTGAACTAGGTGGTACACCCTACATATCTGAAATTTTTCCACGGGCAATATGGGATTCACCTTTAACTCAACGGCCAACCCCCCAACCCAAGTTTGCTGCAAGGGTTGAAGTATCTGAATCTATTACGCCCCAGGGCACTAGGCTAGCGTATTATCCCTCTAGGGAAACTAATAAACCCGTATCGGCAAAACACGGTTTCGGGAAATGAGTTTTCTGAACTCGTTCCTTCTTCGGATAACCACTTAACTCTCTTTAAGCCCAATTTTAGTCTTTTCTAAACATGAATCATTCTAAGTTCAAAATCTGAAAATCTGAATGAAAATCTGCTTTTTGTTATGTTCTGCATTATTACTATGGCATTATCTGAATTGGTATCGTCATACCAAGACTTGCAAGTCGTATCTAAGCCATTCGATATCATTTACGGTTTTCTCTTTCAAAACATAAAGTTTGGACCACCATACTTCAAACAATTCAAGAAGATTCATACTTCAAAGCATTTGTCAAATTATGTAAAAATCATTGTTTTCAGTTTTTCAACATACATGTGGTGGCCATGAAATTTATGACAAAACGTGCAAGTTTCTTAATAAACATATTTAACCATCAACACCAAATACAATACCCCCTCTTCATCGCAAAACCATAATCAAGTCTTAACAATCATAAAGGCATTTGAAACATACTTCACAAAATATATTCAAATAAATCATGACTTATGAAAATAAGAAATCTTTAAATAAGAGAGGGATTTTCAATAATTGATGCTCTCAATTCAACATTTAAATTCATCAAATGCATGCATATATATATATATATATAT